>NC_088223.1:20438047-20720547 GCF_036934945.1 Oncorhynchus masou masou
AATTGAAATGAGAAATGGTATCAATGATGTGATGGTATATACTGTATGAGGTGATGGTATATATGAGGTCAAGGTATCAATGATGTGATGGTATATACTGTATGAGGTGATGGTGTATATGAGGTCAAGGTATCAATGAGGTGATGGTATATACTGTATGAGGTCAAGGTATCAAGGAGGTGATGGTATATACTGTATGAGGTGAGGGTATATATGAGGTCAAGGTATCAATGAGGTGATGGTATATACTGTATGAGGTGATGGTATATACTGTATGAGGTGATGGTATATACTGTATGAGGTGATGGTATATACTGTATGAGGTGATGGTATATACTATATGAGGCAATGGTATCAATGAGGTGATGGTACAGTGCCTTGCGAAAGTATTCGGCCCCCTTGAACTTTACGACCTTTTGCCACATTTCAGGCTTCAAACATAAAGATATAAAACTGTATTTGGCGCTACAAAGGTGGCGCTACAAAGTATTAACTTAAGGGGGCTGAATAATTTTGCACGCCCAATTTTTCAGTTTTTGATTTGTTAAAAAAGTTAGAAATATCCAATAAATGTCGTTCCACTTCATGATTGTGTCCCACTTGTTGTTGATTCTTCACAAAAAAAATACAGTTTCATATCTTTATGTTTGAAGCCTGAAATGTGGCAAAAGGTCGTAAAGTTCAAGGGGGCCGAATACTTTCGCAAGGCACTGTATAAGGTCAAGGTATCAATGATGTGATGGTATATACTGTATGAGGTCAAGGTATCAATGAGGTGATGATATATACTGTATGAGGTCAAGGTATCAATGAGGTGATGGTATCAATGAGGTGATGGTATATATAAGGTCAAGGTATCAATGAGGTGATGGTATATAATGTATGAGGCAATTGTATCAATGAGGTGATGGTATATACTGTATGAGGCAATGGTATCAATGAGGTGATGGTATATACTGTATGAGGTCAAGGTATCAATGAGGTGATGGTATATACTGTATGAGGCAATGGTATCAGTGAGGTGATGGTATATACTGTATGAGGCAATGGTGTCAGTGTGGTGATGGTATATACTGTATGAGGCAATGGTATCAATGAAGTGATGGTATATACTGTATGAGGCAATGGTATCAATGAGGTGATTGTATATACTGCATGAGGCAATGGTGTCAGTGAGGTGATGGTATATACTGTATGAGGTCAAGGTATCAATGAGGTGATGGTATATACTGTATGAGGTCAAGGTATCAATGAGGTGATGGTATATACTGTATGAGGTCAAGGTATCAATGAGGTGATGGTATATACTGTATGAGGTCAAGGTATCAATGAGGTGATGGTATCAATGAGGTGATGGTATATATAAGGTCAAGGTATCAATGAGGTGATGGTATATAATGTATGAGGCAATTGTATCAATGAGGTGATGGTATATACTGTATGAGGCAATGGTATCAATGAGGTGATGGTATATACTGTATGAGGTCAAGGTATCAATGAGGTGATGGTATATACTGTATGAGGCAATGGTATCAGTGAGGTGATGGTATATACTGTATGAGGCAATGGTGTCAGTGTGGTGATGGTATATACTGTATGAGGCAATGGTATCAATGAAGTGATGGTATATACTGTATGAGGCAATGGTATCAATGAGGTGATTGTATATACTGCATGAGGCAATGGTGTCAGTGAGGTGATGGTATATACTGTATGAGGTCAAGGTATCAATGAGGTGATGGTATATACTGTATAAGGTCAAGGTATCAATGAGGTGATGGTATATACTGTATGAGGTCAAGGTATCAATGAGGTGATGGTATATACTGTATGAGGTCAAGGTATCAATGAGGTGATGGTATATACTGTATGAAGTCAAGGTATCAATGAGGTGACGGTATCAATGAGGTGATGGTATATATAAGGTCAAGGTATCAATGATGTGATGGTATATACTGTATGAGGCAATGGTATCAATGAGGTGATGGTATATACTGTATGAGGTCAAGGTATCAATGAGGTGATGGCATATACTGTATGAGGCAATGGTATCAATGAGGTGATGGTATATACTGTATGAGGCAATGGTATCAATGAGGTGATGGTATATACTGTATGAGGCAATGGTATCAATGAGGTGATGGTATATACTGTATGACGTCAAGGTATCAATAAGGTGATGGTATATACTGTATGAGGTCAAGGTATCAATGAGGTGATGGTATATACTGTATGAGGCAATGGTATCAGTGAGGTGATGGTATATACTGTATGAGGTCAAGGTATCAATGAGGTGATGGTATATACTGTATGAGGCCATGGTATCAATGAGGTGATGGTATATACTGTATGAGGCAATGGTATCAGTGAGATGATGGTATATACTGTATGAGGTCAAGGTATCAATGAGGTGATGGTATATACTGTATGAGGCAATGGTATCAGTGAGGTGATGGTATATACTGTATGAGGTCAAGGTATCAATGAGGTGATGGTATATACTGTATGAGGCCATGGTATCAATGAGGTGATGGTATATATGAGGTCAAGGTATCAATGAGGTGATGGTATATACTGTATGAGGTCAAGGTATCAATGAGGTGATGGTATATACTGTATGAGGTCAAGGTATCAATGAGGTGATGGTATATACTGTATGAGGTCAAGGTATCAATGAGGTGATGGTATATACTGTATGAGGTCAAGGTATCAATGAGGTGATGGTATATACTGTATGAGGTCAAGGTATCAATGAGGTGATGGTATATACTGTATGAGGTCAAGGTATCAATGAGGTGATGGTATATACTGTATGAGGTCAAGGTATCAATGAGGTGATGGTATATACTGTATGAGGCAATGGTATCAATGAGGTGATGGTATATACTGTATGAGGTCAAGGTATCAATGATGTGATGGTATATACTGTATGAGGTCAAGGTATCAATGAGGTGATGTCATATACTGTATGAGGCAATGGTATCAATGAGGTGATGGTATATACTGCATGAGGTCAAGGTATCAATGAGGTGATGTCATATACTGTATGAGGCAATGGTATCAATGAGGTGATGATATATACTGTATGAGGTCAAGGTATCAATGAGGTGATGGTATCAATGAGGTGATGGTATATATAAGGTCAAGGTATCAATGAGGTGATGGTATATACTTTATGAGGCAATGGTATCAATGAGGTGATGGTATATATATATAAGGTCAAGGTATCAATGAGGTGATGGTATATACTGTATGAGGCAATGGTATCAATGAGGTGATGGTATCAATGAGGTGATGGTATATACTGTATGAGGTGATGGTATCAATGAGGTGAATGATATATACAGTGCCTTGCGAAAGTATTCGGCCCCCTTGAACTTTGCGACCTTTTGCCACATTTCAGGCTTCAAACATAAAGATATAAAACTGTATTTTTTTGTGAAGAATCAACAACAAGTGGGACACAATCATGAAGTGGAATGACATTTATTGGATATTTCAAACTTTTTTAACAAATCAAAAACTGAAAAATTGGGCGTGCAAAATTATTCAGCCCCTTTACTTTCAGTGCAGCAAACTCTCTCCAGAAGTTCAGTGGGGATCTCTGAATGATCCAATGTTGACCTAAATGACTAATGATGATAAATACAATCCACCTGTGTGTAATCAAGTCTCCGTATAAATGCACCTGCACTGTGATAGTCTCAGAGGTCCGTTAAAAGCGCAGAGAGCATCATGAAGAACAAGGAACACACCAGGCAGGTCCGAGATACTGTTGTGAAGAAGTTTAAAGCCGGATTTGGATACAAAAAGATTTCCCAAGCTTTAAACATCCCAAGGAGCACTGTGCAAGCGATAATATTGAAATGGAAGGAGTATCAGACCACTGCAAATCTACCAAGACCTGGCCGTCCCTCTAAACTTTCAGCTCATACAAGGATAAGACTGATCAGAGATGCAGCCAAGAGGCCCATGATCACTCTGGATGAACTGCAGAGATCTACAGCTGAGGTGGGAGACTCTGTCCATAGGACAACAATCAGTCGTATATTTCACAAATCTGGCCTTTGTGGAAGTGGCAAGAAGAAAGCCATTTCTTAAAGATATCCATAAAAAGTGTCGGTTAAAGTTTGCTACAAGCCACCTGGGAGACACACCAAACATGTGGAAGAAGGTGCTCTGGTCAGATGAAACCAAAATTGAACTTTTTGGCAACAATGCAAAACGTTATGTTTGGCGTAAAAGCAACACAGCTCATCACAATGAACACACCATCCCCACTGTCAAACATGGTGGTGGCAGCATCATGGTTTGGGCCTGCTTTTCTTCAGCAGGGACAGGGAAGATGGTTAAAATTGATGGGAAGATGGATGGAGCCAAATACAGGACCATTCTGGAAGAAAACATGATGGAGTCTGCAAAAGACCTGAGACTGGGACGGAGATTTGTCTTCCAACAAGACAATGATCCAAAACATAAAGCAAAATCTACAATGGAATGGTTCAAAAATAAACATATCCAGGTGTTAGAATGGCCAAGACAAAGTCCAGACCTGAATCCAATCGAGAATCTGTGGAAAGAACTGAAAACTGCTGTTCACAAATGCTCTCCATCCAACCTCACTGAGCTCGAGCTGTTTTGCAAGGAGGAATGGGAAAAAATTTCAGTCTCTCGATGTGCAAAACTGATAGAGACATACCCCAAGCGACTTACAGCTGTAATCTCAGCAAAAGGTGACGCTACAAAGTATTAACTTAAGGGGGCTGAATAATTTTGCACGCCCAATTTTTCAGTTTTTGAATTGTTAAAAAAGTTTGAAATATCCAATAAATGTCGTTCCACTTCATGATTGTGTCCCACTTGTTGTTGATTCTTCACAAAAAAATACAGTTTTATATCTTTATGTTTGAAGCCTGAAATGTGGCAAAAGGTCGCAAAGTTCAAGGGGGCCGAATACTTTCGCAAGGCACTGTATAAGGTCAAGGTATCAATGATGTGATGGTATATACTGTATGAGGTGATGGTATCAATGAGGTGATGGTATATATGAGAATTTTTAACCTTTGTTTAACTAGGCACGTCGGTTAAGAACAAATTCTTATTTGCAATGACTGCCTACCAGGAAACAGTGGGTTAACTGCCTTATTCTGGGGCAGAACGACATATTTTTACAGCAACCTTTCGGTTACCGGCCAAATTCTCTAACCACTAGGCTACCTGCCGCCCCCGTAATGGTATGTATGAGGTGATGGTATACACAATGGGGCAAAAAAGTATTTAGTCAGCCACCAATTGTGCAAGTTCACCCACTTAAAAAGATGGCCTGTAACAGGTCTGTAATTTTCATCATAGGTACACTTCAACTATGACAGACAAAATTAGAAAAAAAATCCAGAAAATCACATTGTAGGATTTTTTATGAATTTATTTGCAAATTATGGTGGAAAATAAGTATTTGGTCACCTACAAACAAGCAGGTCTGGCTCTCACAGACCTGTAACTTCTTCTTTAAGAGGCTCCTCTGTCCTCTACTCGTTACCTGTATTAATGTCACCTGTTTGAACTTGTTATCAGTATAAAAGACACCTGTCCACAACCTCAAATAGTCACACTCCAAACTTCACTATGGCCAAGACCAAAGAGCTGTCATAGTATTGACTAAATACTTTTTTGCCCCACTGTATGAGGTCATGGTATCATTGAGGCATTGTTATACATGAGGTGATGGTATCAATGAGGTGAATGGTATATGAGGATTTTTAAACAGAAGAATACATTCTTATTTACAATGATTGCCTACCAGGGAACAGTGGGTTAACTGCCTTGTTCAGGGGCAGAACAGATTTTTGCTTTGTCAGCTCAGGGATTTGATCTAGCCACCTTTTGGTTACTGGCCCAATGCACTAACCACTATGCTACCTGCCGCCCCAGTGATGGTATGTATGAGGTGATGGTATGAGTAAGTGTTCTTTATGAAGACCACAGCCTTTTGCAGTTTTAAAGGGGAAGATTTTCCAACTTGATGTTAGATGGTCTTTCCATGAAACCCTGGATTACAGTTTCTCTTGGCCCATAGACTACTTTTATGGTGAGGAAACTTGTAACATCAAGTTGTAAATGCAGAACTTCCCCTTTAAGACTCTTCTGTAATAACAGTTTAGCAATCAATGGCTGTTCAAAGACAACTGGGTAGACAACCGGGTCGTTAAAGGGTAACTGCATCCCACCTGGTGTGTGTGTGTTTGTATGTGAGTTTTCCAATCGACCACGCTGAAGGGGAAGAGAGAAGAGTAGGAGGAGAAGTGGGATAAGGAGAGAATATGGAGAGAATAAAAGAGGATTGTCAGAGACCTGAAGAACTCTTGGTGATTTACTGTATGTAGTAGAGTAGAATGTAATGGTGTGAAAGGGCTTTCTTCTGTGGACGAAGGATCGGACCAAAGCGCAGCGTGGTTAGTGTTCAACATGTTTAATAAAGACAATAAACGTGAACACTACAAAATAACAAAATGTGACAAACCGAAACAGTCCTATCTGGTGCATAGACACAAAGGCCGAAGACAATCACCCACAAAGTACCCACAGAATATGGCTGCCTAAATATGGTTCCCAATCAGAGACAACGATAGACACCTGCCTCTAATTGAGAACCAATCTAGGCAACCATAGATATACAAACTACCTAGAAAGGAAACAGCCCTATAAACATACAAAACCCCTAGACAAGACGAAACACATACATCACCCATGTCACACCCTGACCAAACCAAAATAACAAGGAAAACAAAGAACACTAAGGTCAGGGTGTGACATGGTGCTGGTGAAAATAACCCTAAAGGCCAGTTTCCCTGACACAGGGAATTTCTCCATTGAACATGCATTTTAGTACAGGACTAGGCTTAATCTGTATCCTGGAATGTATTAATGTTAAGCTATTGATAGTAATGGTGTATTATCAATGGCATCAGCTTCTCGATGCCACTGATATGGTAGTCTGAGTGGTGGGACTGATCCAAAACACATAAGCTACATCGCAAATACTATTCCCTAAATAGTGAATAGGCTGCCATTTGGGACACAACCAGAGGTTATTATTGTACTTCATGTCAGTAGGTATCATGGGCATGACGAGGGAGAGGGAGAGGGAGAGAGAGGGGTTACGCAAGGCTCACTTGGGACACCAGGAGTTTTTAGGGCAGCTTGTGCTGCCACCATGTCGCCAAGCTAGCACAAAGTGTCAAAGTATATCTGGACCTACATAGCACCACACAATACAATGCAACCTAGAACGCACAATAAGTATATCATTCTGGGTCTGTATTCATACAGCTTCTCAGAGTAGGTGTACTGATCAGTTTTTCCTTTTAGATCATAATGAATAAGATTATATGGACAAAGGGGAACTGATCTTAGATCAGCATTCGTACTTTGATACGCTTTATGAACAGTGTCCCAGAAATCTAGGACAGTCGAAGTGGTGCCATCTAAATCGACACAATATGTTCAATAGGACCATGCTATTTATAATGCAGTGTACAAATCTAAACCAACAGAACTTTCAGAGCATCACATTGAGAACCAGTATCAGGGATGTCTACGGAGCTATTGTGTTTGTTGACTGTCTGCTGCCAATAGAAGCAGGCTCACATATTGGATGTGTGTTTGTGTGTGGTTGAGCTTGTTCAAGTCAAGCTGTTGAGACAGAACGGGGCAATATTTACCTGTTTCTTTCTTTTCCTGCCCTGCCCTGCCTCCTTCACTCATTCTCTATCACACTCATACTCTCTCTTTCTATCTATCTCCCCCTTCCCTCTCTATCTATCTCTCTATCGCTCACTACCCCCTCTCTCCCTCTCTCATATGGCTACCCAAATATGTTCCTGTTCCTCTCCTCCTCCTCCCAGTCTGCAGTTGCTAGGCAACAGCTGATTGAGCATGAGAGGGATGCAATTTAGCAATTAGAAGCGTTCCAAATTAGAAGTGGTGTCAAGAGTATCGCTAGTTACCACATAAGCCCGCTAGTTACCAGCCAGACCACAACTGGGATAGACACACACACAAGCTTGTCTTATTTGTTCGGTTTTTTTGCCCTCTGTTTTGGTGGGTGAGATTTGTTTTTCAGTGCATGACTTGGGAAATGTAGGAGAATTGTCACTTGGAAACAATCAAATACACTGCAGGAATCCTAGTTTCTACAGATGAAGGAATATGTTTTCTCTGGATATCAAGTAGGGGGAGAGGAGAAGAGGGGGAGATGTGGGTGGGAAAGGGGAGCTGAGCTGTAGTTTATTTAATCTGTTTGGGGGTAGAGTGATAGAGATTGGGAGGTTGTATTTGCATTGTGACAGTAGTTTATATATGTTTATATATGTTTTCATTGCCAAAGCAAGTGAAATAGATCATTAACAAAAGTGACATAAACAATAAATGTACAGTTAACATTACACTCACAAAAGTTTCAAATGAAGAGAGACATTTCAAATGTGCAAAAAGTTCAAATACAAAGTGAAAATAAATAACCATAAATATGGGTTGTATATACAATGGTGTTTGTTCTTCACTGGTTGAGCTTTTCTTGTGGCACTAGGTTACAAATCCTGCTGGTGTGATGGAACACTGTGGTTCTGTATTTCACCTAATAGATATAGCAGTTTATCAAAATTGTATTTGTTTTAGAATTCTTTGTGGGTTTGTGTAATATGTTTATCTAATATGGTCATACATTTGGCAGGAGGTTAGGAAGTGCAGCTCAGTTTCCACCTCATTTTTTGGGCGTTGTGCACATAGCCTGTCTTCTCTTGAGAGCCAGGTCTGCCTAATGCAACCTCTCTCAATAGCAAGGCTATGCTCACTGAGTCTGTACATAGTCAATGCTTTCCTTTATTTTGGGTCAGTCACAGTGGTCAGGTATTCTGACACCCTGTGCTCTCTGTTTAGGGCCAAAAATAATTCCAGGTTGCTTTGTTTTTTGCATAATTCTTTCCAATGTGTCAAGTAATTATCTTTTTGTTTTCTCATGATTTGGTTGGGTCTAATTGTGTTGCTGTCCTGGGGCTCTGTGGGTTGTGTTTGTGTTTCTGAACAGAGCCCCAGTGTAACGGTTTTCTTGAGTCGAAGGAGAGGCGGACCAAAACACAGCGTGGTGATTATTCATGGTTCTTTAATAAATAAACTATACATGAATAGACTAACAAAACAAGAAATGTGACAAACCAAAACATTCCTATCTGGTGCAAACACAGAGACAGAAACAATCACCCACCAAAACCCAACACCAAACAGGCTACCTAAATATGGTTCCCAATCAGAGACAATGACTAACACCTGCCTCTGATTGAGAACCATATCAGGCCAAACATAGAAATAGACAAACTAGACATGTAACATAGAATGCCCACTCAGATCACACCCTGACCAAACAAAACATAGAAACATACAAAGCAAACTATGGTCAGGGTGTGACACCCAGGACCAGCTTGCTTAGGGGACTCTTCTCCAGGTTCATCTCTCTGAAGGTGATGGCTTTGTTATGGAAGGTTTGGGTATCGATTCCTTTTAGCTGGTTGGAGAATTTAACGTCTCTTTTCTGGATTTTGATCATTAGCGGGTATCGTCCTAATTATGTTCTGCATTAATTATTTGGTGTTTTACGTTGTACACTGATGTTTTTTCAGAATTCTGCATGCAGTCTCAGTTTGGTGTTTGTCCCATTTGGTCAATTCTTGGTTGGTGAGCGGACCCCAGACCTCACAATCATAAAGGGCAATGGGTTCTATAACTGATTCAAGTATTTTTAGCCAGATCCTATTTGGGTTGTC
Source organism: Oncorhynchus masou masou (assembly GCF_036934945.1). Classification (NCBI taxonomy): domain Eukaryota; kingdom Metazoa; phylum Chordata; class Actinopteri; order Salmoniformes; family Salmonidae; genus Oncorhynchus; species Oncorhynchus masou. The sequence continues at coordinate 20,447,866 of NC_088223.1, forward strand.
GACTTTTATGTTGACTCTTGTGTTTTTTTGCACATTTTAACTGCACACTTGTACATTGATTTTATAATGTCATATGCTTTCCCCCCAACACAGCCCATCACCCTCATGCCAAATTGAGTCAAAGGCTTTTTTGAAATTAACAAAGAATGCCTTTGCATTTGTATTTGCATTTGTTTTGGTTTGTTTGTTTGTCAATTAGGGTGTGCACTGTGAATACGTGGTATGTCGTACGGGAATTTGGTAAAAAGCCTATTTGATATTTTCTCAGGACATTGTTTTTTCTGAGGAAATGTACAAGTCTGCTATTAATGATAATGCAGAGGATTGTCCCAAGGTTGCTGTTGATGCATATCCCACAGTAGTTTTGGGGTCAAATTTGTCTCCACTTTTGTGGATTGGGGTGATCAGTCCTCGGTTCCAAATATTGGGGAAGATGCCAGAGCTGAGGATGATGTTAAAGAGTTTAAGTGTAGCAGATTGGAATTCATGGTCTATATATTTTATCATTTCATTTAGGATATCATCAACACCACAGGCCTTTTTGTGTTGGAGGGTTTGTATTTTGTCCTGTAGTTCATTCAATGTAACTGGAGAATCCAGTGGGTTGTTGTAGTCTTTAATAGCTGATTCTAAGATTTGTAATTGATCATGTATATGTTTTTGCTGTTTGTTCTTTGTTATAGAGCCAAAAAGATTGAAGTGGTTTATCCATTTCCCATAAGTTAGATTCTATGGATTCTTCAATTATATTGAGCTGATTTCTGACATGCTGTTCCTTCTTTTTCAGTAGTGTATTTCTGTATTGTTTTAGTGATTCACCATAGTGAAGGCGTAGGCTCAGGTTTTCTGTGTCTTAATGTTTTTGGTTGGATAGGTTTTCTCTCTCTCTGTCTCTCTCTCTGTCTCTCTTTCTCCCTCTTTCCCTGTAACAGAGACACTCCATCACAGCTCAGACACATCTAGCACATCCTTTTCTCCACAAAACATTCCATGAGAAGCTTTGAAGACCAGGAAAAAAGCAAGTGTTTAGGAATAGGCCTCTCTTTATACTGCGTCCCAAATGACACCCTATTCCCTATTTAGTGCACTCCTTTTGACCAGAGACCTATATAGGGTGCAAGCCGTTACTAGAGCGGAATTTGTTAGCTGATGGGCTATTATCAGGCAATATGTTAAACGTTGGCTACTAGCTGTGAAGATTGCTTGCACCCTATTACGTAGAGGCTCACCAAACTACCCCCAAAGTAGCAGTTATGATGTACAAGTACTTAGATAATGGGCACCCTATCCCCTATTTCCCCTAAATTCCCCATATGGGCCCTGGTCAAAAGTAGTGCTCTATATAGGGAACACAGTGCCATTTGGAACACATTTGTACTGTTGGTTTCCATTGTTTCTTCTTCAGCCAAATGTGCTATTAGCCGTATCAGAACACAAGATGGATGCCCAGGCTAGTTTGTTTGGTGCTTACCTCATTAATATCCAGAGCTGTAGTTGTGGTGGTCTGATTAAAGGAGCCATGTTTCTCAGCACAGGATACTGATGAGCATTGACAGTTCCCTATTTAGCGCACTACATTCGACCAAAGCCCTATGGGACCTGGTCGAAAGTAGTGCACTATATAAGAGATAGGGTGCCACTGGGGACGCATCCAGTGACAGAAAAAATTACTACTCTGAACTGAAGGCGGAAAGTGTAATGACTTGTCTCATTTCTTCTGTTATGTCATTGTAGTTATGGAAGAAGGTTGTGCCCATAAAGTGTATCCTTGGGTTTTTCTGTGGTGATTCTGTAGAGGAGGATTGCTCGGCCATTGACTTCCTCTACAGCTGCAATGATTCTGAATGAACTTTTGGATTACCTTTCACACACAAACACGCACGCACAGGCACACGGACACACACACGTGCGTAGCATGCAAACACACAAACTTGCTTCCTTGCAAAAGAGACCTTGGTCTCTATGGGACTCCCGTCTAATATAAAGGTGAACTAAATAAACAAACACACACAGGCCCAGTGTGTGTGTGTGGTGGAATGCTGCATTCTCAAGGGCAAGGATATGTTGTTTACATAGTGTGTGGTGAGGATCAAGGTAAATTATAACAAGGTAATTACTGACTTCCCACACTTTCACACACACCACCAACAAGATCACACACAAACATGCACGCACGCACGCACGCACACACACACACACACACGCGTACGCACACACACACGCGCATGCACGCACGCACGCACACACACACGCACGCAAGCACACACGCGCACACACACACACACACACACACACACACACACACACTACACTACGTGCACACACACACACACATATGTGCACAAGCACATGTACACACACACCTCCCCCTCTACACAAACCACTGTTCATCAGAGATCAGGTAGCAGGAGAGCAAGGTCAGCCACTGATGGGGAGATGTGAGCACTTTGCCACTACATGTACAAACCTTAAGTGCTGCCTCAGCACACCCAGGAAAGGAGTACAGATAGTAGAATCAAATCAAATCAAATCACATTTTATTGGTAACATACACATGGTTAGCAGATGTTAATGCGAGTGTAGCGAAATGCTTATGCTTCTAGTTCTGACAGTGCAGTAATATCTAACAAGTAATCTAACAATGTTGCAATAACTACCTAATACACACAAATCTAAAGGGTTGAATGAGAATATGTACATATAAATATATGGATGAGTGAAGGCAAGGTGCAATAGATGGTATATAATACAGTGTAATATGAGTAATGTAGGATATGAAAACATTATTAAAGTGGCATTATTTAAAGTGGCACTGTAGTGATCAATTTATTAAACTGGCCAGTGTAAGCAGCAGCCTCTCTGAGTTAGTAATTGCTGTTAACTCTTGAATCTCCCCATCCCGGATCCGGGATCGTGACTAAAGCCTCAGGCTCATTAGCATAACGCAACGTTAACGATTTCTGAAAATCGCAAATAAAATGAAAATAATGCGCCTGCTCTCAAGCTTAGCCTTTTCTTAACAACACTGTCATCTCAGATTTTCAAAATATGCTTTTGAACCATAGCAATTGACTAATTTGTGTAAGAGTATGCTAAGCTAGCTTATCATTTTGAGTAGCATTTAGCACGCAACATTTTCACAAAAACCAAATAACCAAATAAATAAAATCATTTACCTTTGAAGAGCTTCGGATGTTTTCAATGAGGAGACTCTCAGTTACATACCAAATGCGCAGTTTTTCCTGAAAGCGTCTGTGTGTAGTAGAAATCGCATTTGGCTACCGAAACGAACCGAAAATTCAGTCACCTACAACGTCAAACATTTTCCGAATTAACTCCATAATATCGACCGAAACATGGCAAACGTTGTTTGGAATCAATCCTCAAGGTGATTTTTCACATATCTCTTCATTGATATATCGTTCGTGGAAGCCTTCATTCTTCTCTAAATTCCATGGAAAAATACTTGCAGCTGACTTTTGCGCACCAATTTCGGCGCAGGACACCGGGCGGACACCTGGTAAATGTGGTCTCTTATGGTCAATCTTCCAATGATATGCCTACAAATATGTCACAATGCTGCAGACACCTTGGGGAAACGACAGAAAGGGCAGACTTACTCCTCTCGCATTCACAGCCATATAAGGAGACAATGGAAAACAGAGCCTCAAAAATCCTGCTCATTTCCTGGATGCCGTCTCATCTTGGTTTTGCCTGAAGCTCACGTTCTAGGGCACGCACAGAAAATATATTTGCAGTTCTGGACATGTCAGAGTGTTTTCTTTCGAAAGCTATCAATTATATGCATAGTCGAGCATCGTTTTGTGACAAAATATCTTGTTTAAAACTGGAACGTTTTTCATCCAAAAATGAAATTGCGCCCCTAGAGTTTCAACAGGTTAAACAGTCTGATGGTCTTGAGATGGATGCTGTTTTTCAGTCTCTCGGTCCCAGCTTTGATGCACCTGTGCTGACCTCGCCTTCTGGATGGTAGCGATGTGAAGAGGCAGTGGCTCGGGTGGTTATTGTCCTTGATGATCTTTTTGGCCTTCCTGTGACATCGTGTGCTCTAGGTGTCCTGGAGGGCAGGTAGTTTGCCCCAGTTTATGCGTTGTTCAGACTGCACCACCCTCTGGAGAGCATTGCGGTTGAGGGCGGTGCAGTTGCCGTACCAGGCTGTGATACAGCCTGACAGGATGCTCTCGGTTGTGCATCTGTAAAAGTTTTTCAGGGTTTTTGGTGACAAGCCAAATTTCTTCAGCCTCCTGAGGTTGATGAGGCGCTGTTGTGCCTTCTTCACTACACTGTCTGTGTGGGTGGACCATTTCAGTTTGTCAGTGATGTTTACACGTAGGAACTTAAAACTTTCCACCTCCAGTGGGAGGGAGGCAGGGTGGCAGGGAGGCAGGCAGAGAGGGAGGGAGGCAAAAATGTATGCAGGGAGGCAGGCAGAGAGGGTGGAGGGAGACAGAGAGGTAGAGAGGCAGAGAGGTAGGGAGATTATTTTCACTGGGGAGCTTGAGCCCCGCGTCACTGCCAGATACCAGACACCTACTGTACCGTAGAGGGATCCTAGGGAGGACGGGAGGCGGAGGGATAGGGAGAGAGGGAGGGACAGAGGCAGATCAGCTTTACTCTGAGATGAAGAGATGGGATAGATATCCACCCCTGGCCCGGGCTAGCTGCCTGCTGTGCTGAGAGGAGCAAGGGTTAAGAGGAGAAGGAGGAGAGGAGGGGGAACGGCGGCAGAGGTGTCTAAAACATGAAATGGCTGCGCAGGATGGCGAGGGAGAGTGTGACGCAAACAGCTGGTGACACTGCGGGACCGTCACGTACTGTACCACCAGGAACGCTATCAAACAGGCATCTGGTCTACCACAAATGATCTCAGACTTCAACGTCTCTGTTTCTGTGTAGGAAGTAGTGAATGATAGGGACGTGAGGTTTTTGCCATGCAATCTGACAAAGATAAACTCAGGGCCCAAGTTAGAGGAAGCTACAACTTTTGGTCTATTTGTATTTGTATTTATTATGGATCCCCATAATCCCCTGCTACTCCTGCTGGGGTCCAGCAAAATTAAGGCAATTATACATATAAAAACATTCATAACATATTTCACAACATATTAAGTTTGTGCCCTCAGGCCTCTGCTTTACTACCACATATCTATAACACAAAACCCATGTGTGTATAGTGTGTATGTTATCATGTGTTTGTATGCATGTGTCTATGTTTGTGTTGCTTCACCGTCCCCACTGTTCCATAACGTGTATTTGTATCTGTTTTTTAAATCTCATTTTACTGCTGGCATGAGTTACTTGATGTGGAATAGAGTTCCATGTAGTCATTGCGTCTATGTAGTACTGTGTGCCTCCCATAGTCTGTTCTGGACTTGGGAACTGTGAAGAGACCTCTTGTGGCATGTCTTGAGGGGAATGCATGGGTGTCCGATGCATTCAACATGTCAATAACTCTCACAAATACAAGTAGTGATTAAGTCAATCCCTCCTCCACTTTGAGCCAGGAGAGATTGACATGCATATTATTAATGTTAGCTCTCTGTGTACATCCAAGAGTCTGCCATGCTGCCCTGTTCTGAGCCAGCCATGCTGCCCTGTTCTGAGCCAGCCATGCTGCCCTGTTCTGAGCCTGCCATGCTGTCCTGTTCTGTGCCTGTCATGCTGCCCTGTTCTGAGCCTGCCATGCTGCCCTGTTCTGAGACAACTGCAATTTTCCTAAGTCCCTCTTTGTAGCACCTGATCACACGACTTAACAGTGGTCCAGCTGCGACAAAACTAGGGCCTGTGGGGCCTGCCTTGTTGATAGTGCTGTTAGGAATGTAGAGCAGTGCTTTATTATAGACAGACTTCTCCCCATCCTCGCTACTGTTGTATCAATATGTTTTCAACATGACAGTTTACTCCAAGCAGTTTAGTCTCCTCAACTTGTTCAATTTCCACATTATTCATTACAAGATTTAGTTGAGGTTTAGGGTTTAGTGAATAATTTGTCCAAATACAATGCTTTTAGTTTAAATATTTAGGACTAACTTATTCCTTGTTGTCCATTTTGAAACTAACAGCAGCTCTTTGTTCAGTGTTGCTGTCATTTCAGTCACTGTGGTAGCTGACGCGTATAGTGTTGAGTCATCCGCATACATAGACACACAGGCTTTACTCAAAGCCAATGGCATGTTGTTAGAAAGTTTGAAAAAGTAAGGGGTCCAGACAGCTGCCCTGGGGAATTCCTCATTCTACCTGGATTTTGTTGAAGAGGCTTCCATTAAAGATCACCCTCTATGTTATGTTAGACAGGTAACTCTTTATCCACAATATAGCAGGGGGTATAAAGCCATAACACATACATGTACTTTTTTTCCATCAACAGACTATGATCAATAATGTCAACAGCCCCCACAATCTTTTTATTTTTAATTTTACCCCCTTTTCTCCCCTTTTTCGTGGTATCCAATTGTTAGTAGTTACTATCATGTCTCATCGCTACAACTCCCGTACGGGCTCGGGAGAGACGAAGGTCGAAAGCCATGCGTCCTCCGAAACACAACCCAACCAAGCCGCACTGCTTCTTAACACAGTGCGCATCCAACCCGGAAGCATCAATGTGTCGGAGGAAACACTGAACACCTGGCGACCTGGTTTGTGCGCACTGTGCCTGGCTCGCCAATGAATGATGGAGCGGAGTTTGCCTTTTTAGCCCCAAATTTCATTTAACGTGCTCCAAATCTTTTATACTATCATTCCTTATGTCTTTAGTCTGTTTAACAGTGTAGTTGCTTCTTCTTTTTATTCAGTTTAGTCACAAGATTTTTCCATTTGCAGTACGTTTTTTTGCCATATCTTTTGCCTCATCCCTCTAAACCATAACAGTTTTCAGATCTTGATCAATCCACGGGGATTTAACAGTTTTTACAGTCGTTTTCTTAATGGGTGCATGCTTATTAGTAACTGGGATAAGCAGTTTCATAAATGTGTCAAATGCAGCGTCTGGTTTCTCGTCATTACACACCACGGACCAACAAGTATTCTTCACATCAACAACATCGGAATCACTACAAAAGTTATTGTATGACCTCTTATACACAATATTAGGCCCAGTCTTTGGAACTTTGTTTTTTCTAGATATGGCTACTATATTGTGATCACAACATCCGATGGATTTGGATACTGCTTTCAAACACATTTCTGCAGCATTAGTACTGTTTGTAACTACCCTGGTAGGTTGATTGATAACCTGAACCAGGCTGCAGGCACTAGTTAACGTTTGAAGATTTCTCTTGAGTGGGCAACCTGATGAAAGCCAGTCAATATGTAAATCACTCAGAAAGTATACCTCTCTATTGATATCACATACATTGTCAAGCATTTCACACGTTATCCAGATACTGACTGTTAACACTTGGTGGTCTATATCAGCTTCCCACCAGAATGGGCTTTAGGTGAGGCAGATGAACCTGTAGCCATAGTACTTCAACAGTATTTAACATGAGATCCTCTCTAAGCTTTACAGGAATGTGGTCCTGAATACAAAGTATTTTCTATAGATCTTATAACCATGTATTGCTACCACTGTATCATAAAAGGTATTATCTAAGTGAATTTCAGAGATTGTCAGAATATGAATGTCATCTGTTACTAGCCAATTATTGATTTCATGAACCTTGTTTCTTATGGTAATGTGGGCTATTTTTAACACTTTTCTGGAATGCTTGATTGTTTTCTTGCTTTACTGGGAAGCTTTAACAGAGGTAAACATGCTCTGGTTATTTTTATTAGTGCAGGATGAGTTGTACACAGTGGACTTCCTAGTAGGGCACACCACCTCAGTGCTAACAGTGTTACACTGGTTCATATGCATATGATTACTGCGTACAATAGCTGTAGGATCAATAGAGGCATTCAGGGCAGTTAGAGGGACATAAATGAGGTTACTAACATTGTGTCTTCCAACGCCCCTGGTATAATGTGCATTTGCTGAAGCATTATGACAACTCAGCGACACAATGGTAGGGATGAAATGAGCTGGGCTTGGGTCATTGAAAAGTCATTGTCTCAATTATAATTCTGTGAAAGGATCCAGGAACCCAAATGATTTGGGTGGATCCCATCTTCCTTATAATACAAGCTTTGTTTCCAGAAGGTTTCAAAATTGTCAATGAATGTTACACCCACAGAGCTGCAGTATTCTGGTAGTCAGTTGCTGCAGTATTCTGGTAGTCAGTTATGGAGGGATAAAAGTCTGTTGAACCGTTCAATGCCACCATTTAGGGAGGGCAGGGGGACAGATATTATGGGGTGTTTGTTGATGTCAATTAGAGACCCAATCAGTTCTTTAAAATCCGTCTTCAGCTGTTCTGAGCTGCCCTTCATGATGTCATTTGACCCCACATGAACCATGACAGTATCAGCCCCCAGTGACTGACTCACAGCCTCGGGAAGCAACCTGGTGATATCCTGAACTTTTGCCCCAGTTACAGATATATGCTTCACCATCGAACTCCCTATCACAATCGCCGGAATGATCCGGCCTCTGCTGTGTCCCGAGACAAATTGCGAGGCCAGAGCCACAGAACTCACCTGAGAAGAGGGCTGCTGAGACACCGGCTGTGTGCAGGCCACAACAGCCATAGGGACAGAGCTCTGATCCAGAGAGCGCTCGGTTGTTGGTATCCAGGTACTATAATAAGGACCTAGGTTTTTTCCTGTTCATGTCACATGGTCAAAACGTAACTCCAGGCTCTAGAGATAAGCTGTACACTCTTAGAAAAAAAGGTGCTATCTAGAACCTAAAAGGGTTCTTTGGCTGTCCCCCTTTTTGATTCCAGCTAGAACCTATCCACAGAGGTTTCTACATAGAACCCCAAAAGGTTCTACCTGGAACCAAAATGTGTTCTAGCTGGAACCAAAAAGGGTTTTCTTATGGGGACAGCCAGGGGGAACCCTCTTAGAACCCTTTTTTCTAAGAGTGTACACATCAAACGAACATAAGACCACACCTGCTGAAGCCTTCTATGTGGGCCCATATTACTGTGTAAGAAATGCACTGAGTATACCTAACGTTAGGAACACCTTCCTAATATTGAGCTGCATGCCCCTACTTTTGCCCTCAGAACTGCCCAATTCGTCGGGGCATGGACTCTACAAGGTGTCGAAAGCGTTCCACAAGGATGCTGGCCCATGTTGACTCCAATGCTTCCCAGAGTTGTGTCAAGTTGGCTGGATGTCCTTTGGGTGGTGGGCCATTCTTGATACACATGGGAAACAGTTGAGTGTGAAAAACCCAGCAGCGTTACAGTTAATGACACAAATCGGTGTGCCTGGCTCCTTACTACCATACCCCATTCAAAGGCACTTAAAACTTTTTTCTTTCCCATTCACCCTCTGAATGGCACACATACACGATCCATGTCTCTACTGTCTCAATGATTAAAAATCCTTCTTTAACCTCTAGCTACGTGCAATCCCGTATCCGGGAGCGTAATCATAGCCTCAAGCGCATTACCATAACGCAACGTTTCCTATTCATGAAAATCGCAAATGAAATTAAATAAATATATTGAAACACAGGTTTAGCCTTTTGTTAACAACACTGTCGTCTCAGATTTTCAAAATATGCGTTACAGCCAACGCTAGACAAGCATTTGTGTAAGTTTAGCATGGCATAATGCTATGCTAGGCTGTGCTGGCAGCAGGCAACATTTTCACAAAAATAAGAAAAGCAACCAAATTACATCATTTACCTTTGAAGAACTTCAGATGCTTTCACTCAGGAGACTCCCAGTTAGATAGCAAATGTTCCTTTTTTCCAAAAATAATATTTTTGGTGGCGAAAAACGTTTGTTCATCCTGCTTGGCTGAGAAATCGACCGAAAATACTTCAACTATAACTTCAAACTTTTTAAAAAATTTGCTGCATAATATCAACAGAAACACGGCAAACATTGTTTAGGATCCATCCTCAAAGTGTTTTTTTAACATATGTATTCAATAATATATCTGTGGAGGCAGTTGGCTTCTCATAAGAAACTATTGGAAAAATGGCTACCTCAGTATTTTACGCAACGTTTTCTCTGGGAGATACCATGCGTCCACTCGCCCTATATGGTCTCTTACAGCCATTCTCCAATGGAAATGCCTAATGCTGCAGACACCTTGGGGAAAACGTGGAAAACGTAAGCTGACTCCTAGCTCCTTCACAGCCATATAAGGAGTCATTGGCATGAGGCTGTTTCAAAAAATGCGGCACTTCCTGATTGGATCTTTATCTGGGTTTCGCCTGTAACATCAGTTCTGTGGCACTCACAGACAATATCGTTGCAGTTTTGGAAACGTCAGAGTGTTTTCTTTCCAAAGCTGTCAATTATATGCATAGTCAAGCATCTTTTCGTGACAAAATATCTTGTTTAAAACGGGAACGTTTTTCATCCAAAAATTAAAATAGCGCCCCCTATATCCAAGAAGTTAACCTGTCTCCCCCTTCATCTACACTGATTGAAGTGGATTTAACAATGACATCAATAAGGTCAGAGCTTTCACCTGGATTCACCTGGTCAGTCATGGAAAGAGCTTAATGTTTTGCAGAGTCAGTGTATGTGCAAACCAACAATCATATGCCTTCATCTAACTCTCCTTGTATACATACAGAAAAGCTTATACTTTCAAAAGGAGAGTACTATATCTTGCAAATAGAAATAGAGAATATAAATAAATAAAATAAATAAGAAATAGAGGTCCACCCATTATGGCTCATTGACTGTAATGGGGGCCCTCTCTTGTACCTCTATATCTATGGTGACTCTGAGGTGTGGATAAAGCGAGTTGTGTACGGTTCCTCTCTCTGTGTATGACAAATGAGTTGCAGGTCTATCTGGGGTGTTGTATTGGACACAGCAGGGTACATGCACACACACACACACGCAACGGGGTGCCTCAGGTGGTTTGTGACTGCGAGATACAGATTCCCTCAACCCTCCCTCTCCTCCCTGTCCTGATTAAGGTTCTGTCCCAAATGGCTCACCTATTCTGTACATAGTGCACAGAATAGGGTGGCTCTAGTCAAAGTAGTGTACTATATAGAGAATAGTGTGCAATTTGGGACTCAGGCTAAGTTGCTGTCATTTAATGAAAACTGTAGTCTTCAAAGGACCCACTGGACGTTTGTCAACGTGAGGGCACACCCTGAACTTCTCCACTTTCATCTTGACATGGCTTTAAAACAGCGCCTGGGTGCACACACGTTTTAGGGAGGATGCCCTTACGTCAGTTTACCTGCCTTGTGTTAATATTAATAATGCTCTTTTCAGAAATAGGGCTTTAAAAAAATATGTGATGGAAACTTAACGGTAAAAGAAAATGAGGAAACATACATGGCTAAATCTCCGTTCATCTATAGTTTTATAACCATAAAACACTATTTTTTTCTTGCAACACAGTGCTTTGCTCTGCATTGAAAAGACCCTTGAAACGGATTTGACATCTCACTCCCCTGACAGTGTATTCAACTTCAGTAACAGTCAGATTTGATGTGGGAAAGATCATTCACATTTGTATTAGTATTTATTATGGATCCCCATTAGTTCCTGACAAGGCAGCAGCTACTTTCCTGGGTTCCAAAATAATGAAGTCATATACCGTTTTTTAAAGATTACAATACATTTCACAACAGATCTCACAACACATTAAGTGTGTGTCTTCATGACACTACTCAACTACTACATACAGTATCTACATCACAAAAGCATCATGACATGGTTTCAGGTTTTAGTTTAGTATCTCAGTTTGCTCTCCCTGACTCCGTGTACACGCACACACGCACTCACAGTCTCACACACACACATACCCACGCAGACACACAGACAAACTCAAGCACACAGGCACATACATTTACATTTGACATTTTAGTCATTTAGCAGATGCTCTTATCCAGAGCGACTTACACTCACACACTGCCATCCCCTGGTCCATGTCAGGCTTCTCTGTCATCCGGAAACATTGAGGGGGAAGATGATGAATGTCCTGGATCAATACTAGCAGAGAGCTTCAGGAAACACATGTAGAGAGGAAGAGATGTAAACCATAGGGGACTATTAAACCTTGTACCAGTCACTTAGCTCTGTCTGCGCCCCAAATGGCACCATAGGCCCTATATTGATATCCACCCTATGGTCCCTCGTCAAAAGTAGTGCTGTATCCTCAGAGCAGTGGCGGTCGGTGCCGTTTAAGATTAGGGAGGATGCTTTGTTTTATGAGTATGACCTTATTTTTATTACAGCATATTGGATGACTGTCATTCATATTCCATTCACCAGTTCAATGTAACATCGATACGTTTAGGCATGATTAGGCATGATACTCATATTTCCCCTCTACCCATCATGAGGTTGCTTCAACCGAGCCTATGAATGAAAGTTTATAACGTAGGTGCACAGGTTGAGAGAATTTTGGGTAATCAAGGTGACAGACAGTGACACATTCAATGCTACATATGTCTGATATAGGGTGTAATCAGAAAGCAGTTTAGCAGTTAAACTCAGTGGCAAGAAATGTATAAAACCAAAAGCTTACCTTGACTTGGAAAAGTTCCAGTGTTGGATAACCATAGCCAGCTTGCTAACATAGCATCCATCTCTGTTTGAGCTGGGTGTTTGAGTAGGCTAAACTAGCTAGCTGCATTCGCTAACTAAGTGAAAGTAAAACAATATGTAGCTAGCTCGCCCTCTCTCTCTTGCTTCTCCTTAGTTTTGGAAGAAAGTAATTTGTTCAAAATTGTTCAACTATTGAACAATAGTTTTCAAATAAATTAAAGGCCCACTCTGTAGATTGAAAGATATTGGTTTCCCAACAAGCCATTATAAGTGATATTCTTCAAGAATCTATCGATAAATCAGTAATTTAAACAGTCAAAAACGGCTATAAATATCACAGAGTGGGCCTTTCAGTGAGTGTTAATTAGTCATCAGCGATCATGTGTCAATCTCTTGTTTATAAATCAAGTGATTGTTTCTCTGTGTTGTATTTCTTATTACCAGCTGTCACATAGCAGGCAGGCTCTGTGTGAGGTGCTGAAATGTGAGAAGAAAATACGCTCCATTTTGGGTAAGAGAGCTCGAGGTTAGGAAGGTGCTAAGTGAGGTAAGAGTGGAAGAGGGATGCAAAAATACAGGGGGGGGGTATGAAAATGAGAGGGGATGAGAGAAAAAACAGTATGACAGAATGAAGTTTATCCCCTACTCCTGCCATATGTTTTTTTATAGGAGAAGGGGAAAGGTAGAGAGAGATGGATATGATGCTCATATCTTCTGAACCTGAAGCCTGTCTATCGAAGCAGTGATGCTGGCCTAATAAAGAATAGAGAAAGATATAGAAAATATAGAGACAGAGAGAGACAGAGAGAGATAGATGGAGTGATGCTCCCAGGGCTCTGGTGCTATTTAGAGGGAGGTGAATGAGTTGAAAGAGAGAGGGAGAGAGAGAGAAAGAGAGAGAGAGAGAGAGAGAGAGGAAGGATATTCTCCCCAGATGACAGAGCAGTACTGTTATCTCCCAGGCATGCCACCAGCCCCCCCACCACCACCCACCCCTTCTTCCGCCCCACCTCCTGTCAGCCATCTGTACAGTAATTAACCTCCATAGAGGTTTCAGCACTCAAAGAATGGCCCGCAATTACACAGAACAATGTCGTGTGTAATTGCGGGATATTCTTTGGGTTCTGAAATCAGTAGTTTTTGATAAAAAACTTAATTTGATGTGATGTCGGAGCTCCAGTCCGCCCACACTAGTCGCCGCTCAACTCCATCGTATCGTAATTGGCTAATGGAATCCATGAGTTTGATGTGTTTGATCCCTTTCCATTTATTGAATTTCAGCCAGTAGTAGTAAAACTCCAGTAATAGGTAATATGGGAAAATGGCTCCCTATATCGGGCCTTCTGCTGGTGAGGTGAGATGGTGTGTGTGTGTGTTTAGAAACACACACAACACCACAAACACATTTTGTTCTTCTCTCCTCGTGGGGACCTAAAATACATTTCCATTCCAAACCTATTTTCCCTAAACCTTACCCTAACCCTAACCTTACCCTAACCCTAAACCTGACCACTATCCCCTTACGCTAACCCATATTGTTACCCTAACCCTAATTGTAGCCCTAATCCTAAACCTAACCCCTAAACTTAAAATAGCCTTTCCCACATCCTGATGGGGATGTGGGAAATGTCCCCATGACTGATAATTGTTCTTGTTTTACTATTCTTGTAGGGACCTTTGGGAATTTCAGGTCCCCACAAGGATAGAAGAACCAACCAACCCACACACACACTCCAAACAAATTCTTAGACACCCAAGAGTATCCCAGTATTATCCCACATAAATTATACATTTGTTAGAACTCATATTTCAACTATTATGCATTATATGTACATAGATGCATATATTATGACTCCTTCACAGACATATTCCTATTGCTTTTTTCTTCTATTGAAATGTGCTGCCAAGCAAGCCAAGTCTGGAGTGGGCCTGCATCCCAAATGGCCAGAGCCTATGGGTTTCCCTATGGGCCCTCGTCAGAAGTAGTGCACTATATACGGAATAGGGTGCCATTTGGGTGGCAGAATGAGAGTAGAGAGAGTCTGATTGGACGTGTGGAGGATCGATGGTGCTCCTCCTGGATCAAATGACTCTGTCTGCTCCCTGGCTGTCTGCCCATCTCCATTACTCCCAGAAACGCTCCCTCTCGGTGTATGGTGGGGGAGGGGTGGTTGGGGTTGGGGCAGTGGATGATGATGGTGGTGATGGTGGGGAGGGGGGTGGATGTCTGGCTAGTCGTTACAAAGAGGGAGCAAACAGCCCTGCATGAACCCTGTTACCTTATCAATCAGGGAAGGAGGGAGGGAGGGAGAGAAGGAAGTAGGAAATTATGGACTGAGTGAAAGAGGCAAGAAGAAAATGACAGAGGGAGGTAAAGAAGGAATGAGGTAAAGAAGGAATGAGGGAGGGAGGGAGGGAGGGAGGGAGGGAGGGAGGGAGGGAGGGAGGGAGGGAGGGAGGGAGGGAGGGAGGGAGGGAGGGAGGGAGGGAGGAAATGATGAACTGAGTGAAAGAGGGAAGGAGAAATGACAGGGAGGGAGGGAGGGAGGGAGCGAGGGAGCTAGGGAGCTAGGGAGAGAAGGAGGGAGCTAGGAAGGGAAAGGAGGAAAGGATGAAGTGAGGGATAAGAGAGGGAAAGAGGGAGGGTGAGAGAATTCCCACAGCACTCCTCCTCACAACCCCCCCTCACCTTCACTTTTCCCCCAATTACTTTTCTGATATCTACTTTATTGAGGAAAATTGTACTTAATAGGACTGAATAAGAGTGTCTGCTAAATGACTAAAATGTCAAATGGGAGAAATGGACCCTTCAGAGAAATCATTAGTGTGAGATGTCTGGATATAATTAAGATGGTTCCGTTTTAATGAATCTCATTCAATCAGCTCGACAGAATGATCATGATATGCTCCAGTTTGTGTCTCTGTATTTAAGCTGGTTGAATTTAAGCATCATCGCGCGCATGTTGATTTTGTGTGTGGACCTCTGTTCATCTTTCAATCACACATGTGGGTACAGTATATGCTCATAAAAACCAATGTGGAGATGGGAGAGGTGGGACTTGCAACGTGTCAAGCGTCACAAATAGAACCAAGTTCTATTTTAGCGCCTGGCTACGCAGACGCTCGTTGACGCTCGCAGTGTGGTCACCATGTTAGCACCATGTTAGTTACTGGCGACATTGAAATATAGGCCTACAATGACTGGATCAGCACAATCACAATGGTCCTTTTTATTCTCTACATGGACTATCATGACTATGGATGTGTCCCAAATAGCATGACTATATAGTGCACTACATTTGACCAGAGCCCTATGTAGGGAATAGGGTTCCATTTGGGATGCCGACGTTGTTGCATGTAGGTCATATGCTTTATTTACCCCATGCCACCACTAAGCTCCCGCTGGCAGCTCTATTGGGCATCTACCCAGGCTGGTCACCGCAGCACCTGCCCACCCGTACCCATCTGGTGATGGCCTGCCTGTGTCTCCAACCCAAGCAGCTGATCCTCCGATAATAAACCCACTCTGACCATCTGAATGACAGTAGGAAAAGACAGACAGCCTGCCAGCCAGACAGCACAGACAACACAGACAGACTGTCTGGTGAATCAGAGCCCCTCTCCTCCCCACTCCCTCTCCTCTCCCTTCTGACATGATGCCATGACAAAGACAGACATGTCCAGCCTAGAGACAGTCCACCAGGGAGGGATGGAGGCAGCGAGGGAGAGCGAGGACGAGGGAGGGAGAGCGGGAGGGATAGAGGGAGAGCGAGGGATAAAGGAAGGGAGAGAGCGAACCATGGCCCGTGAGCCTCCCCCCCATCCCTCCACTCCTCCACCCCTCTGCATGTTCCTGGTCCCTTAAATGAGGCTGAGGTGTTGAATCCCTCAGGGAAGATCCAGCAGCTATCATCATCACCTCTCTGATTCTGCCAGCCAGGCGCATTATAATGAAGGCTAACGGAACAGAAGGGAAATGAGAGAAATAGGGGATGTCAAGACAGTAATCATTAACTTTGGACGAGTGATTTGTGTTATTAAGTAGTTTAGTTAGAAGACGAGGTGTCTAAGCTACAGAGGAATTTTGCCTCTCAAATTGAAACAGAAATTAGCAAATGAGTAGATGGCGTCCATGTTAGTTACTATGTCATGCAGATTAAGGCTCCAGGCTGGTTGCATTGCAGGTGCATGTCAAATCTCCAACACATGGATACATGTTTAACGTATCAGCTGCATATGATATAGCAGTCTGACAGTGAAGTTGGCCTCGGAGTCGTCCTGAGAATTCTCTTTGCATCTCAGCACCAGAGAAATGGTCTCTGATAAACATCCAAATAGCCAGTAATGATATAGAATAATACTCTGTACCGGCACCCCCCTTATTGCTATTTATTATTTTCTACTGCTGCTCTTTAATTACTTGTTACTTTTATCTCTTATTCTTATCTGTATTTTTTTTTAACTGCACTTTTGGTTAGGGGCTCATAAGTAAGCATTTTACTGTAATTACATGTGACTAATGAAATTGGATTTGATTTGATACTGTTCCACATCATTATTATCAATCAATGCTGTGTACATGCAATTGACACAAGGTATAGGACTATAAAATATCCCCTGAAAGTAGCGTTGCTAAGCCTTCAGCACCTGAGACATTATAGGGAAAAGCAGAACAACTGTCTAAAACGTCAGAGTGATGAGACACTAGTTGTTCTAAAGCATTTGGCTTCTTCTCTGATCACCTCTTAAAGAGACCCTTACGGGGCATCCGTTGCCCCTCTAAAGTGGACCAGAGAGAGGGAGGGAGTGGACCAGAGAGAGGGAGGGAGGGAGTGGATCAGAGGGAGGGAGTGGATCAGAGGGAAAGACGGAGTGGATCAGAGAGAGAGGGGGAGGGAGTGGACCAGAGAGAGAGAGAGGGAGGGAGTGGACCACAGGGTGGGAGGGAATAGATCAGAGGGAGGGAGGGGGTTGACCAGAGAGAGGGAGGGGGTTGACCAGAGAGAGGGAGGGAGTGGACCACAGGGTGGGAGGGAATAGATCAGAGGGAGGGAGGGGGTTGACCAGAGAGAGGGAGGGGGTTGACCAGAGAGAGGGAGGGAGTGGACCACAGGGTGGGAGGGAAAAGATCAGAGGGAGGAGGTTGACCAGAGAGAGGGAGGGGGTTGACCAGTGAGAGGGAGGGAGTGGACCACAGGGTGGGAGGGAATAGATCAGAGGGAGGGGGAAGGGGTTGACCAGAGAGAGGGAGGGGGTTGACCAGAGAGAGGGAGGGGGTGACCAGAGAGAGGGAGGGGGTTGACCAGAGAGAGGGAGGGGGTGACCAGAGAGAGGGAGGGGGTTGACCAGAGAGAGGGAGGGGGTTGACCAGTGAGAGGGAGGGAGTGGACCACAGGGTGGGAGGGAATAGATCAGAGGGAGGGGGGAAGGGGTTGACCAGAGAGAGGGAGGGGGTTGACCAGAGAGAGGGAGGGGGGTGACCAGAGAGAGGGAGGGGGTTGACCAGAGAGAGGGAGGGGGGTGACCAGAGAGAGGGAGGGGGTTGACCAGAGAGAGGGAGGGGGGTGACCAGAGAGCGGGAGGGAGTGGACCAGAGAGAGGGAGGGGGGTGACCAGAGAGAGGGAGGGAGTAGACCAGAGAGAGGGAGGGGGTTGACCTGAGAGAGGGAGGGGGTTGACCAGAGAGAGGGAGGGAGTAGACCAGAGAGAGGTAGTGAGGGAGTAGACCAGAGAGAGGTAGTGAGGGAGTGGACCAGAGAGAGGTAGTGAGGGAGTGGACCAGAGTGAGGGAGTGGATGAGAGGGAAAGAGGGAGTGGATCAGAGAGAGAGAGAGAGGGGGGGAGTGGACCACAGGTTGGGAGGGAATAGATCAGAGAGAGAGAGGGGGTTGACCAGAGGGAGAGAGGGGGTTGACCAGAGAGAGGGAGGGGGGTGACCAGAGAGAGGGAGGTTGTTGACCAGAGAGAGGGAGGGGGTTGACCAGAGAGAGGGAGGGGGTTGACCAGAGAGAGGGAGGGGGTTGACCAGAGAGCGGGAGGGGTTGACCAGAGAGAGGGAGGGGGGTGACCAGAGAGAGGGGGGGTTGACCAGAGAGAGGGAGGGGGTTGACCAGAGAGAGGGAAGGAGTGGACAAGAGAGAGGGAGGGAGGGAGTGGACCAGAGAGAGGGAGGGGGGTGACCAGAGAGAGGGAGGGGGTGGACCAGAGGGAGGGAGGGAGTGGACCTGAGAGAGGGAGGGGGGTGACCAGAGAGAGGGAGGGAGTGGACCTGAGAGAGGGAGGGGGTTGACCAGAGGGAGGGAGGGAGTGGACCTGAGAGAGGGAGGGGGTTGACCAGAGAGAGGGAGGGGGTGACCAGAGAGAGGGAGGGGGTTGACCAGAGGGAGGGAGGGGGGTGAACAGAGGGAGGGAGGGAGTGGACCACAGGGTGGGAGGGAATAGATCAGAGGGAGGGAGGGGGTTGACCAGAGAGAGGGAGGGGGTTGACCAGAGAGAGGGAGGGAGTGGACCACAGGGTGGGAGGGAATAGATCAGAGGGAGGGAGGGGGTTGACCAGAGAGAGGGAGGGGGTTGACCAGAGAGAGGGAGGGAGTGGACCACAGGGTGGGAGGGAAAAGATCAGAGGGAGGAGGTTGACCAGAGAGAGGGAGGGGGTTGACCAGTGAGAGGGAGGGAGTGGACCACAGGGTGGGAGGGAATAGATCAGAGGGAGGGGGAAGGGGTTGACCAGAGAGAGGGAGGGGGTTGACCAGAGAGAGGGAGGGGGGTGACCAGAGAGAGGGAGGGGGTTGACCAGAGAGAGGGAGGGGGGTGACCAGAGAGAGGGAGGGGGTTGACCAGAGAGAGGGAGGGGGTTGACCAGTGAGAGGGAGGGAGTGGACCACAGGGTGGGAGGGAATAGATCAGAGGGAGGGGGGGAAGGGGTTGACCAGAGAGAGGGAGGGGGTTGACCAGAGAGAGGGAGGGGGGTGACCAGAGAGAGGGAGGGGGTTGACCAGAGAGAGGGAGGGGGTGACCAGAGAGAGGGAGGGGGTTGACCAGAGAGAGGGAGGGGGTGACCAGAGAGCGGGAGGGAGTGGACCAGAGAGAGGGAGGGGGTGACCAGAGAGAGGGAGGGAGTAGACCAGAGAGAGGGAGGGGTTGACCTGAGAGAGGGAGGGGGTTGACCAGAGAGAGGGAGGGAGTAGACCAGAGAGAGGTAGTGAGGGAGTAGACCAGAGAGAGGTAGTGAGGGAGTGGACCAGAGAGAGGTAGTGAGGGAGTGGACCAGAGTGAGGGAGTGGATGAGAGGGAAAGAGGGAGTGGATCAGAGAGAGAGAGAGAGGGGGGTGGACCACAGGTTGGGAGGGAATAGATCAGAGAGAGAGAGGGGGTTGACCAGAGGGAGAGAGGGGGTTGACCAGAGAGAGGGAGGGGGGTGACCAGAGAGAGGGAGGTTGTTGACCAGAGAGAGGGAGGGGGTTGACCAGAGAGAGGGAGGGGGTTGACCAGAGAGAGGGAGGGGGTTGACCAGAGAGCGGGAGGGGTTGACCAGAGAGAGGGAGGGGGTGACCAGAGAGAGGGGGGTTGACCAGAGAGAGGGAGGGGGTTGACCAGAGAGAGGGAAGGAGTGGACAAGAGAGAGGGAGGGAGGGAGTGGACCAGAGAGAGGGAGGGGGTGACCAGAGAGAGGGAGGGGGTGGACCAGAGGGAGGGAGGGAGTGGACCTGAGAGAGGGAGGGGGGTGACCAGAGAGAGGGAGGGAGTGGACCTGAGAGAGGGAGGGGGTTGACCAGAGGGAGGGAGGGAGTGGACCTGAGAGAGGGAGGGGGTTGACCAGAGAGAGGGAGGGGGGTGACCAGAGAGAGGGAGGGGGTTGACCAGAGGGAGGGAGGGGGGTGACCAGAGGGAGGGAGGGAGTGGACCTGAGAGAGGGAGGGGGTTGACCAGAGGGAGGGAGGGAGGGAGTGGACCTGAGAGAGGGAGGGGGTTGACCAGAGAGAGGGAGGGGGTGACCAGAGGGAGGGAGGGAGGGAGTGGACCTGAGAGAGGGAGGGGTTGACCAGAGGGAGGGAGGGGGGTGACCAGAGGGAGGGAGGGAGTGGACCTGAGAGAGGGAGGGAGTGGACCAGAGAGAAGGAGGGGGTGACCAGAGAGAGGGAGGGGGGTGACCAGAGAGAGGGAGGGGGTTGACCAGAGAGAGGGAGGGGGTGACCAGAGAGAGGGAGGGGGTTGACCAGAGAGAAGGAGGGGGTGACCAGAGAGAGGGAGGGGGTGACCAGAGAGAGGGAGGGGGTTGACCAGAGAGAGGGAGGGGGTGACCAGAGAGAGGGAGGGGGTTGACCAGAGTGAAGGAGGGGGTGACCAGAGAGAGGGAGGGGGTGACCAGAGAGAGGGAGGGGGTTGACCAGAGAGAAGGAGGGGGTGACCAGAGAGAGGGAGGGGGTGACCAGAGAGAGGGAGGGGGTTGACCAGAGGGAGGGAGGGAGTGGACCTGAGAGAGGGAGGGGGGTGACCAGAGAGAGTGAGGGGGTGACCAGAGAGAGGGAAGGAGTGGACCAGAGAGAGGGAGGGAGTGGACCAGAGAGAGGGAGGGGGGTGACCAGAGAGAGGGAGGGGGGTGACCAGAGAGAGGGAGGGGGTTGACCAGAGAGAGGGGGGTTGACCAGAGAGAGGGAGGGGGGTGACCAGAGAGCGGGAGGGAGTGGACCAGAGAGAGGGAGGGGGGTGACCAGAGAGAGGGAGGGGGTTGACCAGAGGGAGGGAGGGAGTGGACCTGAGAGAAGGAGGGGGTGACCAGAGAGAGGGAGGGGGTGGACCAGAGGGAGGGAGGGAGTGGACCTGAGAGAGGGAGGGGGTTGACCAGAGAGAGGGAGGGGGTTGACCAGAGAGAGGGGGGGTTGACCAGAGAGAGGGAGGGAGTGGACCTGAGAGAGGGAGGGGGTGACCAGAGAGAGGGAGGGGGTGGACCAGAGGGAGGGAGGGAGTGGACCTGAGAGAGGGAGGGGGTTGACCAGAGAGAGGGAGGGGGTTGACCAGAGAGAGGGGGGGTTGACCAGAGAGAGGGAGGGAGTGGACCTGAGAGAAGGAGGGGGTGACCAGAGAGAGGGAAGGAGTGGACCAGAGAGAGGGAGGGAGTGGACCAGAGAGAGGGAGGGGGTGACCAGAGAGAGGGAGGGGGTGGACCAGAGGGAGGGAGGGAGTGGACCTGAGAGAGGGAGGGGGTTGACCAGAGAGAGGGAAGGAGTGGACCAGAGAGAGGGAGGGAGTGGACCAGAGAGAGGGAGGGGGGTGACCAGAGAGAGGGAGGGGGTGGACCAGAGGGAGGGAGGGGGGTGACCAGAGAGAGGGAGGGGGTGGACCAGAGGGAGGGAGGGAGTGGACCTGAGAGAGGGAGGGGGTTGACCAGAGAGAGGGAAGGAGTGGACCAGAGAGAGGGAGGGAGTGGACCAGAGAGAGGGAGGGGGGTGACCAGAGAGAGGGAGGGGGTGGACCAGAGGGAGGGAGGGAGTGGACCTGAGAGAGGGAGGGGGTTGACCAGAGGGAGGGAGGGGGTGACCAGAGGGAGGGAGGGAGTGGACCAGAGAGAGGGAGGGGGTTGACCAGAGGGAGGGAGGGAGTGGACCTGAGAGAGGGAGGGGGTTGACCAGAGAGAGGGAGGGGGTTGACCAGAGGGAGGGAGGGGGTGACCAGAGGGAGGGAGGGAGTGGACCTGAGAGAGGGAGGGGGTGACCAGAGGGAGGGAGGGAGTGGACCTGAGAGAGGGAGGGGGTTGACCAGAGAGAGGGAGGGGGTTGACCAGAGGGAGGGAGGGAGTGGACCTGAGAGAGGGAGGGGGTGACCAGAGGGAGGGAGGGAGTGGACCTGAGAGAGGGAGGGAGTGGACCAGAGAGAGGGAGGGGGGTGACCAGAGAGAGGGAGGGGGTGGACCAGAGGGAGGGAGGGAGTGGACCTGAGAGAGGGAGGGGGTTGACCAGAGAGAGGGAAGGAGTGGACCAGAGAGAGGGAGGGAGTGGACCAGAGAGAGGGAGGGGGGTGACCAGAGAGAGGGAGGGGGTGGACCAGAGGGAGGGAGGGAGTGGACCTGAGAGAGGGAGGGGGGTGACCAGAGAGAGGGAGGGGGTGGACCAGAGGGAGGGAGGGAGTGGACCTGAGAGAGGGAGGGGGTTGACCAGAGGGAGGGAGGGGGATGACCAGAGGGAGGGAGGGAGTGGACCAGAGAGAGGGAGGGGGTTGACCAGAGGGAGGGAGGGAGTGGACCTGAGAGAGGGAGGGGGTTGACCAGAGAGAGGGAGGGGGTTGACCAGAGGGAGGGAGGGGGGTGACCAGAGGGAGGGAGGGAGTGGACCTGAGAGAGGGAGGGGGGTGACCAGAGGGAGGGAGGGAGTGGACCTGAGAGAGGGAGGGGGTTGACCAGAGAGAGGGAGGGGGTTGACCAGAGGGAGGGAGGGAGTGGACCTGAGAGAGGGAGGGGGTGACCAGAGGGAGGGAGGGAGTGGACCTGAGAGAGGGAGGGGGTGACCAGAGGGAGGGAGGGAGTGGACCTGAGAGAGGGAGGGGGTGACCAGAGAGAGGGAGGGGGTTGACCAGAGGGAGGGAGGGGGGTGACCAGAGGGAGGGAGGGAGTGGACCTGAGAGAGGGAGGGGGTGACCAGAGGGAGGGAGGGAGTGGACCTGAGAGAGGGAGGGGGTTGACCAGAGAGAGGGAGGGGGTTGACCAGAGGGAGGGAGGGAGTGGACCTGAGAGAGGGAGGGGGGTGACCAGAGGGAGGGAGGGAGTGGACCTGAGAGAGGGAGGGGGTGACCAGAGAGAGGGAGGGGGTTGACCAGAGGGAGGGAGGGGGTTGACCAGAGAGAGGGAGGGGGTTGACCAGCGGGAGGGAGGGAGTGGACCAGAGAGAGGGAGGGGGTGACCAGAGAGAAGGAGGGGGTTGACCAGCGAGAGGGAGGGAGTGGACCAGAGAGAGGGAGGGGGTGACCAGAGAGAGGGAGGGGGTTGACCAGCGGGAGGGAGGGAGTGGACCAGAGAGAGGGAGGGGGGTGACCAGAGAGAGGGAGGGGGTTGACCAGCGGGAGGGAGGGAGTGGACCAGAGAGAGGGAGGGGGGTGACCAGAGAGAGGGAGGGGGTTGACCAGAGGGAGGGAGGGAGTGGACCAGAGAGAGGGAGGAGGGTGACCAGAGAGAGGGAGGGGGTTGACCAGAGGGAGGGAGGGAGTGGACCAGAGAGAGGGAGGGGGGTGACCAGAGAGAGGGAGGGGGTGGACCAGGGGGAGGGAGTGGAGCAGTGACAGAGAGGGGGTGGACCAGTGACAGAGAGAGAGTGGACTAGTGACAGAGAGAGAGTGGACCTCTTACAGAGAGGGGGTGGAGCAGTGACAGAGAGAGAGTGGAGCAGTGACAGAGAGAGAGTGGACCAGTGACAGAGAGGGAGTGGACCAGTGACAGAGAGGGAGTGGAGCAGTGACAGAGGGGGAGTGGACCAGTGACAGAGAGAGAGTGGACCAGTGACAGAGAGGATGGTGGACCAGTGACAGAGAGGGAGTGGACCAGTGACAGAGAGGTGGTGGACCAGTGACAGAGAGGGAGTGGACCAGTGACAGAGAGGGGGTGGACCAGTGACAGAGAGGGAGTGGACCAGTGACAGAGAGGGGGTGGACCAGTGACAGAGAGGGAGTGGACCAGTGACAGAGAGGGGGTGGACCAGTAACAGAGAGGGGGTGGACCAGTGACAGAGAGGGAGTGGACCAGTGACAGAGAGGGGGTGGACCAGTGACAGAGAGGGAGTGGAGCAGTGACAGAGGGGGAGTGGACCAGTGACAGAGAGAGAGTGGACCAGTGACAGAGAGGATGGTGGACCAGTGACAGAGAGGGAGTGGACCAGTGACAGAGAGGGGGTGGACCAGTAACAGAGAGGGGGTGGACCAGTGACAGAGAGGGGGTGGAGCAGTGACAGAGAGGGAGTGGACCAGTGACAGAGAGGGAGTGGAGCAGTGACAGAGAGGGAGTGGACCAGTGACAGAGAGGGAGTGGACCAGTGACAGAGAGGGGGTGGACCAGTGACAGAGAGGGGGTAGACCAGTGACAGAGAGGGAGTGGACCAGTGACAGAGAGGGGGTGGACCAGTGACAGAGAGGGGGTGGAGCAGAGTGAGGGGAGGGAGTGGACCAGAGGGAGGGATGGAGTGGACCAGAGGGAGGGAGGGAGGGAATGTACCAGAGAGAGGGAGGGAGGGAAGGAGTGGATCAGAGGGAGGGAGGGAGGGCGAGAGAGAGGGAGGGCGTGGACCTGAGAGAGGGAGGGTGTGGACCAGGGGGAGTGTGTGTGTGTGTGTGTGTGTGTGTGTGTGTGTGTGTGTGTGTGTGTGTGTGTGTGTGTGTGTGTGTGTGTGTGTGTGTGTGTGTGTGTGTGTGTGTGTGTGTGTGTGTGTGTGTGTGTGTGCGTGTGCGTGCGTGCGTGCGTGTTTCAGCCTCAGCTCCCTGAATAATAAGCACTGCTTGGGTCCACCTTTCCTCTGACAACAATATGGCTACAGTACCATGTCGAAGAACATCCAATTTGCTGGACTGACCATTTGTGCTCGTAACACAGGAGTGTGCTAGACAAGAAAAATAGTCATCTCGCAAGTTTTTTGGGGACAGTTCCATTTTTTGACCGGAGTCAAAGATGTTATGAAAGTGGACCTCTCACACAGTTTACATTCCTTTTCCTGTGTGATGTGGATTTGTGGATGTGAGCTGGTGAGTGTGCTCATGTTCTCTGAAGTATGGGCTCTTAGGTTGGAGTAGAACTATAGAGTTTGTGAAAGCACCCTTGGTAAATTAACAGTGGCAAAATAGTCCCCATTGTCGCTTGTCCCTACAACCCTTTCCAAACCACCAATACTCATACCTTTATATAAATCCTTATTTTGACTAAGATCAAGTTTCAACAACAACCACAGAGTTGCCGTTGACACTAACCAATCAATCCTAAAGTCAGATGATCATTTGATCTGTATTCAAATGAAGTGGTTCTAGAATACACAACATTCTTTTTGTCCTGTATGACTTCATCATCCCTTGGAGCTCAACCTTGGCACGAGGAAGTTTCTCCTAGATATATAGTTCTAGGATCAGCTTCCTATCCCCAATCCCAACCTTAATCATTTGTGGGGAAATGCAAATCTGACCCAAGATCAGCATCTTAGGGCAACTTCACCCTACTCCAAAGCCCCTCCCCTGATCATGACTCAGGTGGAATGAGTCAGGGCTGTGATTAGTGGATGCCCTTGGGGAGTCCAGTACTAAGGGCTGTGATTGGTGGCTGTCTTTGGGGAGGCCAGGTTTTGACAGGTTGGATAATTGACTATGGGGCTCTTATGGATTTCCTGCCTGGCATTGACGTTGCAGAGCCCTGATCATGCTTCCTGCCTCAATCTGTAAATCTCTCAGCCTCGTCTGGCAGGCTGGGTGGCTGCTATCTTTGAACCCTGAACCCCATCAGTGATGTACAAGTACAAGTGCTATACACATGCGCGCATACATAGGCACACACACACACATGTACACATGCAAATACACACACACACATATTCCAATACATGCAGATACATGCTCTCTGACTCACTCTGCTCTCTCTCATCTCACTGGCTGTGTGTGTTTGTGTGGATAGGACTTGTTTGTTTACTGTATGTGTGTGTGGGCCTGGTTGTTTTTGTACATGCCTGCATTTGTGTGTTGATGTGTGTGCACGCCTGGTCTAAAAGCTCTCTGGCATACTGTAAATACAGGCCCACTGCACGGTGCCTTCGGAAATTATTCAGACCTCTTGACTTTTTCCACATTTGATTGGTTACAGGCTTATTCTAAGCGATTACAGCCTCAAGTCTTCTTGGGTATGACGCTACAAGCTTGGCACACCTGTATTTGGAGAGTTTCTCCCATTCTTCTCTGCAGATCCTCTCAAGCACTGTCAGGTTGGTTGGGAAGAATTGCTGCACAGCTATTTTCAGGTACTCTCCAGAGATGATCGATTAGGTTCAAGTCCGGGCTCTGGCTGGGCCACTCAAGGACATTCAGAGACCAAAGTCCCAAAGCCACTCCTGCATTGTCTTGGCTGTCTGCTTAGGGTTGTTCTCCTGTTGGAAGGTGAACCTTCTCCCCAGTCTGAGGTCCTGAGAGCTCTGGAGCAGGTTTTCATTAAGTATCTCTCTGTACTTTGCTCCATTCATCTTTGCCTCGATTCTGACTAGTCTCCCAGTCCCTGCCACTGAAAAACATCCCCACAGCATGATGCTACCACCACCATGCTTTACCGTAGGGATGGTGCCAGGTGGAGGAATCTACCATGACGCTTGGCATTCTGGACAAATAATTCTATCGTGGTTTCATCAGACCAGAGAATCTTTTTTCTGATGGTCTGAGAGTCTTTAAACTTCTTGGCGCACCGATCCCTTTAGCGGGATCATTTTCGTCAACATCCGCTGAATTGCAGAGCGCCAAATTCAAATTAAATTACTAAAAATATTTAATTTTCATGAAATCACAAGTGCGATATACCAAAATACAGCTTAGCTTGTTGTTAATCAAAAAAGCTTTACAGCGAAAGCAAACCAAGTGTTTATGTTAGGACAGCTCTCTCAGCAGACAAAACATTACAAACAGCTAGCAGCAAAGAAGTTTGGTCACGAAAGTCAGAAAAGCAATCAAATTAATCTCTTACTTTTGATGATCTTCAGATGTTTGCACTCAAGAGACTCCCAGTTACACATTAAATGTTTGTTTTGTTCCAAAAACATTATTTTTATATCCAAAAACCTCCATTTGGTTTGCACTTTTTGTTCAGTAATCCACAGGCTCGTGCAGGTCATGACGGGCAGACAAAAATTCCAAATAGTATCCGTAAAGTCCGAAAGAAACTTGTCAAACGTTTTTTATAATCAATCCTCAGGTTGTTTTTACAATATATCATCGATAGTATTTCAACCGGACGGTAGCTTTTTCAATAGGAGAGAGAGAGAAAAGATCTGCTCCAAACTGCTCGTGCATGCAAAAATCTAAGGACACCCAGCTATCCACTGACGCGATGTGATCATTCTCGCTAATTTTTCAGAATATAAGCCTGAAACTATGTCTAAAGACTGTTCACACCATGTGGAAGCCATAGGGAAAGGAATCTGGTTGATATCCATTTAAATGGAGGGAAGGCATGTAATGTCACAGAGAAGTTTCAGAAAAACAGCACTTCCTGGTTGGATTTTCCTCAGGTTTTTGCCTGCCATATCAGTTCTATTATACTCACAGATAATATTTTGACAGTTTGGAAACTTTAGAGTGTTTTCTATCCTAATCTACCAATTGTATGTATATTCTAGCTTCTGGGCCTGAGAAATAGGCAGTTTCAATTTCGGTACGTTTTTCATCCAAACAACAAAATACTGCCCCCTAGTCTCAAGAGGATAATTAAGGTGTCTTTTGGCAAACTCCAAGTGGGCTATCATGTGGCTTTTACTGAGGAGTGGCACCCGTCTGGCCACTCTACCATAAAGGCCTGATTAGTGGAGTACTGCAGAGATGGTTGTCCTCCTGGAAGGTTCTCCCATCTCCACAGAGGAACTCTAAAGCTCTGTCATAGTAACCATCACCTCCCTGACCAAGGCCCTTCTCCCCCAATTGCTCAGTTTGGCTGGGCAGCCAGCTCTAGGAAGAGACTTGGTGGTTCCAACCTTCTTCCATTTAAGAATAATTGAGGCCACTGTATTCTTGGGGGACCTTTAATGCTGCAGAAATGTTTTGGTACCCTTCCCCAGATCTGTACCTCGACACAATCCTGTCTCGGAGCTCTACGAACAATTCCTTCGACCTCATGGCTTGGTTTTTGCTCTGACATGCACTGTGTCATGACGTGCCCAGGGGGTATCATAGGTGGCCCACCACCTCCCTCTCTCTCTCTCTCTTGCTCTTCACAGTTTTATGTAAATTCCTGGAAGGATCCCTCTCCCCCTTTTGGAAATGCATTGAGAGAGAGAACTCCTGATCCCCAAAATGGGAAAATTAAACAATACGTCCTCTTTTGAAAATGGTCCGTGGACAGTAATGAGGAGTGTGTTTCATTTGGTGCTTCTATATTTACCTTTATTTAACTAGGCAAGTCAGTTAAGAACTTATTCTTATTCGCAATGACAGCTTAGAAACAGTGCCTTGTTTAGGGGCAGAGTGACAGATCTTTAGCTTGTCAGCTCAGGGATTCGATCTTGCAACCTTTCTGTTACTAATCCAACGCTCTACCCAGCTCTACCCTACTCTAAACACCTACAACTACGACAGACTGTGACTTCTGGGGAAGAGAGAGAGAGAGAGAGAAAAAGAGGGAGAGAGAGAGGGATGGCGAGGAGGCTCATGTGACACCCCGTGCACGTCTCCTCTCACCTGAGGACGAGCACTGCCGCTGATCAGGTGACCTGGCTTAGGAGCACGGGGGACATTTCATGCTGTCTGCTCTCGTTAGCTCTCCACATCTACAGCTACAGACACCAGACCAGATAGCTCAAGAGAGAGTGAAGGGGGGAGAGAGAGACAGTTAAAGAGATACAGAAAAGGGAGAAGAGGGAGAAGGAGAGAGGGAGAGACACCATGGCAGTGCAGAAGAGAAAGAGGAGAGGGGAATGGAAGAGAGGGAATAGGGAGACACTAGGCCAGATAGGGAGACACTAGGCCAGATAGGGAGACACTAGGCCAGATAGGGAGACACTAGGCCACTTGAGATGGTTTGGGATGAGTTGGACCGCAGAGTGAAGGAAAAGCAGCCAACAAGTGCTCAGCATATGTTGGAACTCTTTCAAGACTGTTGAAAAAGCATTCCAGGTGAAGCTGGTTGAGAGAATGCAAAGCTGTCATCAAGGCAAGGGTGGCTACTTTGAAGAATCTCAAATATAAAATATATTTTGTTGTGTTTAACACTTTTTTGGTTACTACATAATTCCACATGTGTTATTTCATAGTTTTGAAGTCTTCACTATTATTCTACAATGTAGAAAATAGTAAAAAATTAAGAAAAACCCTTGAATGAGTAGGTTTGTCCAAACTTTTGACTGGTACTGTAACTGCAGTACCCACAGACAGACTAATGACATAGTACCCACAGACAGACTACTGACATATTTGAGCGTACAGTAGACTAGTTCTTGGAGAACATAACCTACGTAGAGGGTTCCAAGCATCAACATAGGGCTACAGACCACAGAGATACAGTAGAGAGCAGCTCTGTTCCTGACCATAACACAACCAATTAAACACAGCACAGCAATTAGACAGGCATAACACAGGGCTCATAGCAACCAGGCCTCAAAGGACTCAATTATTACACTCAGCTAGCAGTGGCAGAGGGAGATGAGAGAGGGAGGGACGGAGAGAGAGAGAGATATTATGAGAATGAGATTAATGTGGTTTAGTTGTCCCTCTGCTGGGAGGAGAGGAGAGGTGGAGAGGTTTTCTCTCTCGTCACTGGATGCCATGGGTCTCATGGGTAATGCATCATAGGTAATGCAGGATCATGATAAATCCATGTAGATGGTATAGATAAAAAAAATTCAGAGAACTGGAATCTCGGCTACACTGTGGCTCAGCTGTCAGTTCCTTAAGTCTTAGGGCACGTGTCAAACTCATTCCACAGATTTTCCCTCCACCGTTGCACTTGATTGATGAATTAAGGTCACTAATTAGTAAGGGAACTTCCCTCACCTTGTTGTCTAGGTCTTAATTGAAAGGAAAAACCAAAAACCTGCAGACACTCAGCCCTCCGTGGAATGAGTTTGACACCCCTGCCTTAGGGTCTTTCATTAGCAACGGTCATTCAAATTGTTAAAAGGTTTTAAAACCATTCTAAGAAATGCAGCAGTTGGACAATGGATAAACTATGAATTATAGCACACAAAACATTTTAGTGGCACAGACAGGGATTGTGGTGGGAGTTATTAAATGTATGTCACCGTTTTTTTCTTATAATGCACTCTTATACACTACATGACCAAAAATATGTGGACTCCTGCTCATTGAATATCTCATTCCAAAATTGTGGGCATTAAAAACTTCTTAGGTATATTTTCAATTTTTGCCTAAAATGACATACCCATATCTAACTGCCTGTCGCTCAGGCCCTGAAGCAAGGACATTTATTTATTTTTATTTGACCTTTATTTAACTAGGCAAGTCAGTTAAGAACACATTCTTATTTTCAATGACGGCCTAGGAACAGTGGATTAACTGCCTTGTTCAGGGGCAGAAAGACAGATTTTTGCATATTGCATATTCTTGGTACCATTTGAAAGTTTGATGTTTGTGGAAATGTGAATTGAATGTAGGAGAATATAATACACAATAGATCTGGTAGAAGAAAATACCACCTTCTTTGAAATTGAACAGAAAGGTCCCAATTCTAGCCATCACTCTGGTTGTAATTCCAATCATGTCCACGAGATGGCAGCAGTGTATGTGCAAAGTTTCAGATGGATAACTAGAAGTATGAGTGAACTACATGACATTTAGTGTGAAGACACCCAGATACATTTGTGCAAATCGTGTAGACATTTGCATTCATATTACAATTTTGTATAGATTTTCTCAAATCTGTATACTTGGACTTTGATTTAGGTTTTACAGTATTAGTAGCCATATTATAAGTTCAACATTTGCTTCATAACTCTGAATATTTGTGTAATTTTTGTCCAAAGGAAAAGGCAGGCTGTCGCATAAGGTTAATAGCTACATTACGACAGATACAGGGTTTCCAGATACTACCGTAGAGCCCGCTCATTGGCTATCTAGCTAGCTTTGTTTGACCCCAATTGGTGCTTATTTAATAAAGTTAGAGTCGTTCAAGGAAGACCGCCCACGTCATTGGCGTGCCATGAAGGCGTCGCTCTCTGACCCAATATGGTGTCCTATAGGATATACTACACCCCTAATGGTATAGTGAAGTCTGGTGACATTCTAGGATCTCTGAGGAATACATACAAATGTGATTTGACTGGTTGAAACAACGTTTAAGGTTAGATTTTCACAGATTCCTTTCTTTGCGAATTGAAAGAGTGGAAATACAAAATCGATCGTGCATGATATATGGACCAAATTAGGATATGAAAAAAGATCTAACAAAATGACACTTCATGTTATCTCTGGGACTCCTTGGATGATAAATCAGAGCACGATTTCAGAATGTAAGTACACATTTCACATTCAGAGGTGAATTTATTGAACCTATTGCTGTGAAAAAAAGTGTTTTGTTGTTAAGAGCTCTCCTCAAACAATAGCATGTAATTTTTTCTCAGTAATAGCTACTGTTAATTGGACAGTGCAGTTATATTATCAAGAATTTAACCTTTCACGCAATATAAGACTCCTATATGTACCGACATTTGTTGTTTCTCTAAAATCTGCGATCGTGACACAAGACGCTGCATGATTTACAACTGTCCCGTTGACGGGACGCCTATCCCTACATGCTCTCAATTCAATTCAATTCAATTGACTTTATTCACATGGCAAGTTCGTTATTGCTTACATTGTCAAAGTGTACATATCAAAAAATAAAAAATAAAATACAAATATATATTTATTTAATATATATATATTTTACCTTTATTTAACCAGGCAAGTCAGTTAAGAACAAATTCTTATTTTCAATGAAGGCCTAGGAACAGTGGGTTAACTGCCTGTTCAGGGGCAGAACGACAGACCTTGTCAGCTCAGGGGATTGGACTCGCAACCTTCCGGCTACTAGTCCAATGCTCTAACCACTAGTCTACCCTGCCGCACCTGAACAAATTAATATAAATAAATGGTGTGACCAACAGCAATAATAATAGTAGAATTATAATTTTGAGAAAGAAATATTCTCTACTAAAAGTATGTGGACACCTGCTCATCGAACATCTCATTCCAAAATCGTGGGCATTAATATGGAGTTGGTCCCCCCTTTGCTGCTAGAACAACCTCCACTCTTCTGGGAAGTCTTTCCACTAGATGTTGGAACAATCTCGACAAACCATTTCTATATGGACCTCGCTTTGTCATGCCGAAACAGGAAGGGCCTTCCCCAAACTGCTGCCACAAAGTTGGAATCACAGAATCTTCTAGAATGTCATTGTATGCTGTAGTGTTAAGATTTCCCTTCACTGGAACTAAGGTGCTTAGCCCTAACCATGAAAAACAGACTCAGACCATTATTCCTCCTCCACCAAACTTTACAGTTGGCACGGCACTATGCATTCGAGCAAGTAGTGTTCTCCTGGCATCCGCCAAACCCAAATTCGTCTGTTGGACTGCTAGATAATGAAGCGTGATTTATCACTCCAGAGAATGCGTTTCCACTGCTGCAGAGTCCAATGGCGGCGGGCTTTACACCACTCCAGCTGACGCTTGGAATTACGCATGGGGATCTTAAGCTTGTGTGAGGCTGCTCGGCCATGGAAACCATTTAATGAAGCTCCTGATGAAGGGTTCTTGTGCTGACGTTGCTTCCAGAGGCAGTATGGAACTCGGTAGTGAGTGTTGCAACCGAGGACAGACAATTTTTACGCGGCACTTACAGTTGCCCGGGACAGCTCTAGCAGGTCAGAAATGGAACAAACTGACTTGATGGAAAGCTGGCATGCTATAACGGTGCTATGTTGAATGTCACTTTAACATAAAGGGGTGGAACAGGGCTGAAACCACTAAAACATCCTCTGTCTAGGTCTACCTGTACTCATCTGTTCTGTCTAGGTCTACCTGTACTCACCTGTTCTGTATAGCTTCCTGTACTCACTCTGTCTCGGTCTACCTGTACTCACTCTGTCTAGGTCTACCTGAACTCACCTGTTCTGTCTAGGTCTACCTGTACTCACCTGCTCTGTCTAGGTCTACCTGTACTCACTCGCTCTGTCTAGGTCTACCTGTACTCACTCTGTCTAGGTCTACCTGTACTCACTCTGTCTAGGTCTACCTGTACTCACTCTGTCTAGGTCTACCTGTACTCACTCTGTCTAGGTCTACCTGTACTCTCCTGTTCTGTCTAGGTCTACCTGTACTCACCTGCTCTGTCTAGGTCTACCTGTACTCACTCGCTCTGTCTAGGTCTGCCTGTACTCACTCTGTCTAGGTCTACCTGTACTCACTCTGTCTAGACCTACCTGTACTCACCTGCTCTGTCTAGGTCTACCTGTACTCATCTGCTCTGTCTAGACCTACCTGTACTCACCTGTTCTGTCTACCTGTACTCACCTGTTCTGTCTACTTGTACTCACCTGCTCTGTCTACCTGTACTCACCTGCTCTGTCTACCTGTACTCACCTGCTCTGTCTAGGTCTACCTGTACTCACTCTGTCTCGGTCTAACTGTACTCACCTGTTCTGTCTAAGTCTACCTTTACTCACCTGCTCTGTCTAGGTCTACCTGTACTCACCTGCTCTGTCTTGTTCTACCTGTACTCAGCTGCTCTGTCTAGGTCTACCTGCACTCACCTGCTCTGTCTACCTGTACGCACCTGCTCTGGCTAGGTCTACCTGTACTCACCTGTTCTGTCTAGGTCTACCTGTACTCACCTGTTCTGTCTAGGTCTACCTGTAGTCACTTGCTCTGTCTAGGTCTACCTGTACTCACCTGTACTGTCTAGGTCTACCTGTACTCACCTGCTCTGTCTAGGTCTAACTGTACTCACCTGCTCTGTCTAGGTCTACCTGTACTCACCTGTTCTGTCTAGGTCTACCTGTACTCACCTGCTCTGTCTAGGTCTACCTGCACTCACCTGTTCTGTCTAGGTATACCTGTACTCACCTGTTCTGTCTAGGTCTACCCGTACTCACCTGCTCTGTCTAGGTCTACCTGTACTCACCTGTTCTGTCTAGGTCTACCTGTACTCACCTGTTCTGTCTAGGTCTACCTGTACTCACATGCTCTGTCTAGGTCTAACTGTACTCACCTGCTCTGTCTAGGTCTACCTGTACTCACCTGTTCTGTCTAGGTCTACCTGTACTCACCTGCTCTGTCTAGGTCTACCTGCACTCACCTGTTCTGTCTAGGTATACCTGTACTCACCTGTTCTGTCTAGGTCTACCTGTACTCACCTGCTCTGTCTAGGTCTACCTGTACTCACCTGTTCTGTCTAGGTCTACCTGTACTCACCTGTTCTGTCTAGGTCTACCTTTACTCACATGCTCTGTCTAGGTCTACCTGTACTCACCTGTTCTGTCTAGGTCTACCTGTACTCGTCTGCTCTGTCTAGGTCTATCTGTACTCACCTGATCTGTCTAGGTCTACCTGTACTCACCTGCTCTGTCTAGGTCTAACTGTACTCACCTGCTCTGTCTAGGTCTACCTGTACTCACCTGCTCTGTCTAGGTCTACCTAGCAGGATACCCTCAGATTAAAAATCAACAGGCTTGGCTCTAGATTACACCTATCTAAACGTACTTTACATTGTTTGCGATGTAAAACATAATATCACTATAATCTGAGTGTTCATTTTCAAAAGTTGCTTTTATATCAGAGCATCTAATTTGTAAACATTTCAACAGTATTAAAGTATAACTTTTTTAAAGTCCACAAAAATGAACACCCATCAAAATAAAGTTATCTTACTTCTCTTTCTTGTGAAGTGTCGAGATGATGCATTAAATCCCAGATGGAGTGTTCTTATAGATGCAACAGAAAGACAATGTATTCCATTGAGCCCATTTCAGCCATTACCAGGGTGTGTTTGACAGATCATTACAAACATTTCCACGGTCGTAACGTTAATGTCAAGAAACGACAGGCAAGAATATGAAGGAGTTGCAGGAGTAAAATTAAAGCAATTAATCCAGCGAGATTTAAGTTACAGGAGCATTTTGCACCCCTCAAACACAGGAAACAGATGGCTGAAAAAGACACAGCCTCAGGTGGGAGGGGCATGTCCGTTGCTAGTTCAATTGTTCAACTAAAACACACACACAAACACAAGAAAAATAAAAGAAGATTGCATCCTGTTCTGTGCGACAAATTAAACCGGTCATTATCATTTGTGTTCATATTGTGTTGAATCATCGTTTCATTTGAGGTTATTAGGTCCTGGAGCGTGGCAATATCTCTCCAAGCAAATTAACACTGTCCAACACAAACACAAGCACACACGCACACACACACGCACACACACACACACACACACACACACACACACACACACACACACACACACACACACACACACACACACACACACACACACACACACACACACACACACACACACACACACACACACTCAACTTATATTGCACCTCTTCCTCATCTCATTGGCTTTGCTAAATAGCAGCTCCTGTTTAATGAATGTTAACATGCAGGATAATATCCGGGGTAAATATGATACAACCTAGCTGGAGTTTAATCAATATAGACCCTAGCTAAATGCTGTGCGCACACACACACACGCACACACACAGCTAATGCTGTGAAAAGTGACAGTGATATGGCCTACCAGTAAACGGATGATGGTAATGACTGATGTGTTACAGTACATGGCAGGACGTTGGGATATTATGTATCCTACTTGCTGTATGCTGTTGATTGAAGGACGGTTCACTATGCTCAGATTAAGCCAATATTCAAGTCCAATACTGAATATCACTCTCAATAGAGATTCTACACTACAATACCCTTTATCCCAGGACAAGACCTAGTCTGTGTCCAGGAAACAGACCTTTTTGTTGGAGGTTATTTTTAGGCTGGCCCTTGTTTGTAGTAGTGGGCTTTAGCTGTAGAGTATAGTATAGTGGTGGGCTGTGGATGTAGAGTATAGTAAAGTAGTGGCTGTAGCTGTAAAGTATAGTATAGTAGTGGGCTGTAGCTGTATAGTATAGTAGTGGGTTGTAGCTGTATAGCATAGTATAGTAGTGGCTGTAGCTGTAT
Source organism: Oncorhynchus masou masou (assembly GCF_036934945.1). Taxonomy (NCBI): domain Eukaryota; kingdom Metazoa; phylum Chordata; class Actinopteri; order Salmoniformes; family Salmonidae; genus Oncorhynchus; species Oncorhynchus masou. Next base: position 20,484,345 of record NC_088223.1, read on the forward strand.
AGTATAGTAGTGGGTTGTAGCTCTACAGCATAGTATAGTAGTAGGCTTTAAAACCTGAGTATAGTAGTGGCTGTAGCTGTAGAGTATAGTATAGTAGTGGGCGGTAGCTGTATAGTATAGTATAGTATAGCATAGTATAGTATATTAGAGTATAGTATAGTATAGTATAGTATAGTATAGTATAGTATAGTAAGGTGGTGGGCTTTAGCTGTTTTGTAGTAGGCTTTAGAGACTAAGTATAATAATGGCTGTAGCTGTATAGTATAGTAGTGGGCTGTAGGTGTACAGTATAGTATAGTATAGTAGTGGGCTGTAGGTGTACAGTATAGTATAGTAGGGGGCTGTAGCTGTATAGTATAGTATAGTAGGGGGCTGTAGCTGTATAGTACAGTAGTGGGCTGTAGGTGTATAGTATAGTATAGTATAGTAGGGGGCTGTAGGTGTACAGTATAGTATAGTAGGGGGCTGTAGCTGTATAGTATAGTAGTGGGCTGTAGGTGTATAGTATAGTAGTGGGCTGTAGGTGTACAGTATAGTATAGTAGTGGGCTGTAGGTGTACAGTATAGTATAGTAGGGGGCTGTAGCTGTATAGTATAGTAGGGGGCTGTAGGTGTACAGTATAGTATAGCAGTGGGCTGTAGCTGTATAGTATAGTAGTGGGCTGTAGGTGTACAGTATAGTATAGTAGGGGGCTGTAGCTGTATAGTATAGTAGTGGGCTGTAGGTGTACAGTATAGTATAGTAGGGGGCTGTAGCTGTATGGTATAGTAGTGGGCTGTAGGTGTACATTATAGTATAGTAGGGGGCTGTAGCTGTATAGTATAGTAGTGGGCTGTTGGTGTACAGTATAGTATAGTAGTGGGCTGTTGGTGTACAGTATAGTATAGTAGGGGGCTGTAGGTGTACAGTATAGTATAGTAGGGGGCTGTAGGTGTACAGTATAGTATAGTAGGGGGCTGTAGCTGTATAGTATAGTAGTGGGCTGTAGGTGTATAGTATAGTAGTGGGCTGTAGGTGTACAGTATAGTATAGTAGGGGGCTGTAGGTGTACAGTATAGTATAGTAGGGGGCTGTAGCTGTATAGTATAGTAGTGGGCTGTTGGTGTACAGTATAGTATAGTAGTGGGCTGTTGGTGTACAGTATAGTATAGTAGGGGGCTGTAGGTGTACAGTATAGTATATTAGGGGGCTGTAGGTGTACAGTATAGTTTAGTAGGGGGCTGTAGGTGTACAGTATAGTAGTGGGCTGTAGCTGTATAGTATATTAGTGGGCTGTAGGTGTACAGTATAGTATAGTAGTGGGCTGTAGCTGTATAGTATAGTAGTGGGCTGTAGGTGTACAGTATAGTATAGTAGGGGGCTGTAGCTGTATAGTATAGTAGTGGGCTGTAGGTGTACAGTATAGTATAGTAGGGGGCTGTTGGTGTACAGTATAGTATAGTAGGGGGCTGTATAGTATAGTAGTGGGCTGTAGGTGTACAGTATAGTATAGTAGGGGGCTGTAGCTGTATAGTATAGTAGTGGGCTGTAGGTGTACAGTATAGTATAGTAGGGGGCTGTAGCTGTATAGTATAGTAGGGGGCTGTAGGTGTACAGTATAGTATAGTAGTGGGCTGTAGCTGTATAGTATAGTAGTGGGCTGTAGCTGTATAGTATAGTAGTGGGCTGTAGGTGTACAGTATAGTATAGTAGGGGGCTGTAGCTGTATAGTATAGTAGTGGGCTGTTGGTGTATAGTATAGTAGTGGGCTGTTGGTGTACAGTATAGTATAGTAGGGGGCTGTTGGTGTACAGTATAGTATAGTAGGGGGCTGTAGCTGTATAGTATAGTAGTGGGCTGTAGGTGTACAGTATAGTATAGTAGTGGGCTGTAGCTGTATAGTATAGTAGTGGGCTGTAGGTGTACAGTATAGTATAGTAGGGGGCTGTAGCTGTATAGTATAGTAGTGGGCTGTAGGTGTACAGTATAGTATAGTAGGGGGCTGTTGGTGTACAGTATAGTATAGTAGGGGGCTGTAGCTGTATAGTATAGTAGTGGGCTGTAGGTGTACAGTATAGTATAGTAGGGGGCTGTAGCTGTATAGTATAGTAGTGGGCTGTAGGTGTACAGTATAGTATAGTAGGGGGCTGTAGCTGTATAGTATAGTAGGGGGCTGTAGGTGTACAGTATAGTATAGTAGTGGGCTGTAGCTGTATAGTATAGTATAGTAGTGGGCTGTAGCTGTATAGTATAGTAGTGGGCTGTAGGTGTACAGTATAGTATAGTAGGGGGCTGTAGCTGTATAGTATAGTATAGTAGGGGGCTGTAGCTGTATAGTATAGTAGTGGGCTGTAGGTGTATAGTATAGTATAGTAGGGGGCTGTAGGTGTACAGTATAGTATAGTAGGGGGCTGTAGCTGTATAGTATAGTAGTGGGCTGTAGGTGTATAGTATAGTAGTGGGCTGTAGGTGTACAGTATAGTATAGTAGTGGGCGGTAGGTGTACAGTATAGTATAGTAGGGGGCTGTAGCTGTATAGTATAGTAGGGGGCTGTAGGTGTACAGTATAGTATAGTAGTGGGCTGTAGCTGTATAGTATAGTAGTGGGCTGTAGGTGTACAGTATAGTATAGTAGGGGGCTGTAGGTGTACAGTATAGTATAGTAGGGGGCTGTAGCTGTATAGTATAGTAGTGGGCTGTTGGTGTACAGTATAGTATAGTAGGGGGCTGTAGGTGTACAGTATAGTATAGTAGGGGGCTGTAGGTGTACAGTATAGTATAGTAGGGGGCTGTAGCTGTATAGTATAGTAGTGGGCTGTAGGTGTACAGTATAGTATAGTAGGGGGCTGTAGCTGTATAGTATAGTAGTGGGCTGTTGGTGTACAGTATAGTATAGTAGTGGGCTGTTGGTGTACAGTATAGTATAGTAGGGGGCTGTAGTTGTACAGTATAGTATATTAGGGGGCTGTAGGTGTACAGTATAGTTTAGTAGGGGGCTGTAGGTGTACAGTATAGTATAGCAGTGGGCTGTAGCTGTATAGTATAGTAGGGGGCTGTAGGTGTACAGTATAGCATAGTAGGGGGCTGTAGCTGTATAGTATAGTAGTGGGCTGTAGGTGTACAGTATAGTATAGTAGGGGGCTGTAGCTGTATAGTATAGTAGTGGGCTGTTGGTGTACAGTATAGTATAGTAGTGGGCTGTTGGTGTACAGTATAGTATAGTAGGGGGCTGTAGTTGTACAGTATAGTATATTAGGGGGCTGTAGGTGTACAGTATAGTTTAGTAGGGGGCTGTAGGTGTACAGTATAGTAGTGGGCTGTAGCTGTATAGTATAGTAGTGGGCTGTAGGTGTACAGTATAGTATAGTAGGGGGCTGTAGCTGTATAGTATAGTAGTGGGCTGTAGGTGTACAGTTTAGTATAGTAGGGGGCTGTAGCTGTATAGTATAGTAGGGGGCTGTAGGTGTACAGTATAGTATAGTAGTGGGCTGTAGCTGTATAGTATAGTATAGTAGTGGGCTGTAGCTGTATAGTATAGTAGTGTGCTGTAGGTGTACAGTATAGTATAGTAGGGGGCTGTAGCTGTATAGTATAGTAGGGGGCTGTAGGTGTACAGTATAGTATAGTAGTGGGCTGTAGCTGTATAGTATAGTATAGTAGTGGGCTGTAGCTGTATAGTATAGTAGTGGGCTGTAGGTGTACAGTATTGTATAGTAGGGGGATGTAGCTGTATAGTATAGTAGTGGGCTGTAGGTGTACAGTATTGTATAGTAGGGGGATGTAGCTGTATAGTATAGTAGGGGGCTGTAGGTGTACAGTATAGTATAGTAGGGGGCTGTAGCTGTATAGTATAGTAGTGGGCTGTAGGTGTACAGTATAGTATAGTAGGGGGCTGTAGCTGTATAGTATAGTAGGGGGCTGTAGGTGTACAGTATAGTATAGTAGGGGGCTGTAGCTGTATAGTATAGTATAGTAGTGGGCTGTAGCTGTATAGTATAGTAGTGGGCTGTAGGTGTACAGTATAGTATAGTAGGGGGCTGTAGCTGTATAGTATAGTAGTGGGCTGTTGGTGTACAGTATAGTATAGTAGGGGGCTGTAGGTGTACAGTATAGTATAGTAGTGGGCTGTTGGTGTACAGTATAGTATAGTAGTGGGCTGTAGGTGTACAGTATAGTATAGTAGGGGGCTGTAGCTGTATAGTATAGTAGTGGGCTGTTGGTGTACAGTATAGTATAGTAGGGGGCTGTAGCTGTATAGTATAGTAGTGGGCTGTAGGTGTACAGTATAGTATAGTAGTGGGCTGTAGGTGTACAGTATAGTATAGTAGGGGGCTGTAGCTGTATAGTATAGTAGTGGGCTGTTGGTGTACAGTATAGTATAGTAGGGGGCTGTAGCTGTATAGTATAGTAGGGGGCTGTAGGTGTACAGTATAGTATAGTAGGGGGCTGTAGCTGTATAGTATAGTAGTGGGCTGTAGGTGTACAGTATAGTATAGTAGTGGGCTGTAGGTGTACAGTATAGTATAGTAGGGGGCTGTAGCTGTATAGTATAGTAGTGGGCTGTAGGTGTACAGTATAGTATAGTAGGGGGCTGTAGCTGTATAGTATAGTAGTGGGCTGTAGGTGTACAGTATATTATAGTAGTGGGCTGTAGCTGTATAGTATAGTAGTGGGCTGTTGGTGTACAGTATAGTATAATAGGGGGCTGTAGCTGTATAGTATAGTAGTGGGCTGTTGGTGTACAGTATAGTATAGTAGGGGGCTGTAGCTGTATAGTATAGTAGTGGGCTGTAGGTGTACAGTATAGTATATTAGGGGGCTGTAGCTGTATAGTATAGTAGTGGGCTGTAGGTGTATAGTATAGTATAGTAGTGGGCTGTAGCTGTAGAGTATAGTAGTGGGCTGTAGGTGTACAGTATAGTATAGTAGGGGGCTGTAGCTGTATAGTATAGTAGTGGGCTGTAGGTGTACAGTATAGTATAGTAGTGGGCTATAGGTGTACAGTATAGTATAGTAGTGGGCTGTAGGTGTACAGTATAGTATTGTCTTGGGCTGTAGGTGTACAGTATAGTATAGTAGTGGGCTGTAGGTGTACAGTATAGTATAGTAGTGGGCTGTAGCTGCATAGTATAGTAGTGGGCTGTAGGTGTACAGTATAGTATAGTAGTGGGCTTTAGGTGTACAGTATAGTATAGTAGTGGGCTGTAGCTGTATAGTATAGTAGTGGGCTGTAGGTGTACAGTATAGTATAGTAGTGGGCTGTAGGTGTACAGTATAGTATACTAGTGGGCTGTTGGTGTACAGTATAGTTTAGTAATGGGCTGAAGCTGTATTGTGTAGTAAAGTAGTGGGCTTTAAAAACTGTATAGTATAGTAGTGGGCTGTTGCTCTATATTATAGTATAGTACTGGGTTGTAGCTGTAGAGTATAGATTAGTTATGGTTTGTTGCTGTAGAGTATAGTATAGACTACTGGGTTGTAGCTGTAGAGTATAGAGTAGTACTGGGTTGTCGCTGTAGATTATAGAGTAGTGCTGGGTTGTAGCTGTAGAGTACAGAGTAGTACTGGGTTGTAGATGTAGAGTGTAGAATAGTGTAGAATGGTACTGGGTTGTAGCTGTAGAGTATGGAGTAGTACTGGGTTGTAGAGTATAGAATAGTACTGTGTTGTAGCTGTAGAGTATAGAATAATGCTGTGTTGTAGCTTTCCACCTGGCCACCCCTTCCCCGGTCAACAGCACTGCATCCACCTCCCCCACAGCAACTCGCCCAAGCCTTCCCCATTTCTCCTTCTCCCAAATCCAGTCAGCTGATGTTCTCAGACTCAACAGCCTTGGTTTCTCTAATGATTGCCTCGCCTGGTTCACCAACTACTTCTCCGACAGAGTTCAGTGTGTCTAATCTGAGGGCCTGTTGTCCAGGCAGTCTCTATGGGGGTGCCACAGGGTTCAATTCTCGGGCCAACTCTCTTCTCTGTATATATCAATGATGTTGCTCTTGCTGCTGGTGAGTCTCTGATCCACCTCTATGCCTACGACACCATTCTGTATACTTCTGGCCCTTCTTTTGGACACTGTGTTAACAACCCTCCAGACGAGCTTCAATGCCATACAACTCTCCTTCCGTGACCTCCAACTGCTCTTAAATGCAAGTAAAACTAAATGCATGCTCTTCAACCGATCGCTGCCTGCACCTGCCCTTCGATCCAGCATCACTACTCTGGACGGTTCTGACTTAGAATATGTGACAACTACAAATACCGAGGTGTCTGGTTAGACTGTAAACTCTCCTTCCAGACTCACATAAAACATCTCCAATCCAAAGTTATATCTAGAATTGTCTTCCTATTTCGCAACAAAGCATTCTTCACTCATGCTGCCAAACATACCTTTGTTAAACTGACTTTGGCGATGTCATTTACAAAATAGCCTCCAACACCCTACTCAACAAATTGGATGCAGTCTTTCACAGTGCCATCCGTTTTGTCACCAAAGCCCCATATACTACCCACCACTGCGACCTGTATGCTCTCGTTGGCTGGCCCTCGCTTCATACTCGTCGCCAAACCCACTGGCTCTATATCACCTACAAGACCCTGCTAGGCAAAGTCCCGCCTTATCTCTACTAGCTGGTCACCATAGCTGCACCCACCCATAGCACGCGTTCCAGCAGGTATATCTCACTTGTCACCCCCAAAGCCAATTCCTCCTTTGGCCGCCTCTCCTTCCAGTTCTCTGCTGCCAATGACTGGAACGAACTACAAAAATCTCTGAAACTGGAAACACTTATCTCCCTCATTAGCTTTAAGCACCAGTTGTCAGAGCAGCTCACATATCACTGCACCTGTACATAGCCCATCTATAAATAGCCCAAACAACTACCTCTTCCCCTACTGTATTTATTTTGCTCCTTTGCACCCCAGTATTTCTACTTTGCACACTCATCTACTGTCAAATCTACCATTCCAGTGTTTTTAATTGCTATATTGTATTTACTTCGCCACCATGGTCTATGTATTGCCTTTACCTCCCTTATCTACCTCATTTGCTCACATCATATATAGACTTATTTTTCCAATGTTTTATTGACTGTATGTTTGTTTTACTTCATGTGGAACTCTGTGTTGTTGTATGTGTCGAACTGCTTTGCTTTATCTTGGCCAGGTCGCAGTTGTAAATGAGAACTTGTTCTCAACTTGCCTACCTGGTTAAATAAAGGTGAAATAAATAAAAGTAGCTGTAGAGTATAGGGTAGTACTTTGTTGTACCTGTATAAAATAGTACTGGGTTGTGGCTGTAGAGTATAGAATAGTACTTGGTTGTAGCGGTAGAGTGTATAGTAGTACTGGGTTGTGGCTGTAGAGTATAGAGTAGTACTGGGTTGTGGCTGTAGAGTATAGACTAGTGCTTGGTTGTAGATATAGAGTATAGAGTAGTACTGGGTTGTGGCTGTAGAGTATAGAGTAGTACTGGGTTGTGGCTGTAGAGTATAGACTAGTGCTTGGTTGTAGATATAGAGTATAGAGTAGTACTGGGTTGTGGCTGTAGAGTATAGAGTAGTACTGGGTTGTGGCTGTAGAGTATAGACTAGTGCTTGGTTGTAGATATAGAGTATAGAGTAGTACTGGGTTGTGGCTGTAGAGTATAGAGTAGTACTGGGTTGTGGCTGTAGAGTATAGACTAGTGCTTGGTTGTAGATATAGAGTATAGAGTAGTACTGGGTTGTGGCTGTAGAGTATAGAGTAGTACTGGGTTGTGGCTGTAGAGTATAGAGTAGTACTGGGTTGTGGCTGTAGAGTATAGACTAGTGCTTGGTTGTAGATATAGAGTATAGACTAGTGCTTGGTTGTAGATATAGAGTATAGAGTAGTACTGGGTTGTGGCTGTAGAGTATAGACTAGTGCTTGGTTGTAGATATAGAGTATAGACTAGTGCTTGGTTGTAGATATAGAGTATAGAGTAGTACTGGGTTGTGGCTGTAGAGTATAGACTAGTGCTTGGTTGTAGATATAGAGTATAGAGTAGTACTGGGTTGTGGCTGTAGAGTATAGAATAGTACTTGGTTGTAGCGGTAGAGTGTATAGTAGTACTGGGTTGTGGCTGTAGAGTATAGACTAGTACTGGGTTGTGGCTGTAGAGTATAGACTAGTGCTTGGTTGTAGATATAGAGTATTGTTGTTGAAGTACTGTAAATGAGGACTGTTCTGCCATCTACTATACATACAGTATATCATTCAGCCCCTCCAGTATGTATAAACCTTACTGTTTTATACAGTACATATTTGAGGTCATTGTGTCCTGCACACACATACACACACACACACGCACACAAACACACACACACACACACACACACACACACACACACACACACACACACACACACACACACACACACACACACACACACACACACACACACACACACACACACACACACACACACTGTCAGAGTCGTGTGTATAGGTGGCAGGGAAGTCAGGCGCAGGAGAGTCAAACGATGGAAAATGGAGTCTTTTAATGAATGTCCACATAACATGCTCCATAACACTAATAAGAATAGAATATAAACAAACATGGGTACGAGGACCCGTCGCGCACCTATACAACAAACACAACACTGACAATAAACAATCTCTGACAAGACAAAACCAATGGAAAATGAAAAATGGATCAATGATGGCTAGAAGACCGGTGACGTCGACCGCCGAGCACCGCCCGAACAAGGAGAGGCAACGACTTCGGCAGAAGTCGTGACACTCACACACACACACACACACACACACACACACACACACACACACACACACACACACACACACACACACACACACACACACACACACACACACACACACACACACACACACACACACACACACACACACACACACACACACACACACAAACACACATACATCATAGTCTCTGTGTGTATAAAAATGTTGTCAATGTCTTATTCTTGAGCCGACTCCTACAGGCATACTTCTGCTGCTGGAGGAGAGCTAGACTCCATATTTCTCTATTTGGACAGTGTTTGTCTTCATCCCAAATGACACCCTATTCCCTACGTAGTGCACTACCTTTTTTTTTACCAGGGCTCTAATCAAAAGTAGGTCACTATATAAGGAATAAGATGCCATTTAGGACACACACTGTGCCTCTCTTCTTGTAAGAAGGGTGAGAGGAGAGGGGTGATCTAATGTCTTGTTATATCTGATGGCTTATCCTGGGTGGTGCTCGTGTCGTGTCCTTGGCTCAACCAGGATGTATGATGGCCCGGCGAGCCACAAATCCCAATTATGTCATCTGGATAAAAAACTAGCTGTTAGTTTAGAGGAGGTGGAAATGGATGTATCCTACGAAGGCTTGCAGTTCTGTTGTGTGTGTGTGTGTGTGGGGGGGGGTATGTGTGTCCCAGGCGGCAGATGGGTGCTCTGATTAAAACTGGGTTATGACGGAACATTAAATTAAAGAATGGCTGCAATAAAATAATAAGGGCTCTGACAACAAAGGGGAGAATCTGACATAGTGTGCGGATTAATGCGTGATTTGCATATTTAAATGGAAAGTGTTCAGGGTTAGCTGCCTGGTCTAATGATGCATTTAGCTTCTAATATGTCAGTCAGGACAGCTTTCAAACATGCCAGTTGTGTGTGTTTGAAGTCTCCAGGAGGGGAAACATATTTTTCATTGAATTGACCCTTTTGTTGATTCTGTCCACTTATTGCACCTGAGTGTTCCTTCCTCCCTTCCCAGAAGCTGAGTGATCTGAAAGAGTTCACTGTGGAGCGGCGGCCATATTGTTACTCATACCCACAATTGCAGACTATGATGCTGTAGTGTTATTGCATGATCCTGTTTTATCTATTCCATCGGTAATTCTTACCCTATGAGGTCTGGAGCCTGACAGTTTTCTGTTTTACCTGATAATTAGTTGCACCCACCTGGTGTCCCAGGTTTAAATCAGTTCCTAATTAGAGGGGAACAATGAAAAAAATCACAGAGAGATCTACTGTATGTTGCTGTTCTATCTAGTCTATCCCAAAGATATCTACTGTAGGTTAATGCTATATCTAGTCTATCTTAGGTTACTGTAGGTTAATGTTCTATCTAGTCTATCTTAGAGAGATCTACTGTAGGTTGCTGTTCTATCTAGTCTATCGTAGAGAGATCTACTGTATGTTGCTGTTCTATCTAGTCTATCCCAAAGATATCTACTGTAGGTTAATGATATATCTAGTCTATCTTAGGTTACTGTAGGTTAATGTTCTATCTAGTCTATCTTAGAGAGATCTACTGTAGGTTGCTGTTCTATCTAGTCTATCGTAGAGAGATCTACTGTAGGTTGCTGTTCTATCTAGTCTATCGTAGAGAGATCTACTGTAGGTTGCTGTTCTATCTAGTCTATCGTAGAGAGATCTACTGTAGGTTGCTGTTCTATCTAGTCTATCGTAGAGAGATCTACTGTAGGTTGCTGTTCTATCTAGTCTATCGTAGAGAGATCTACTGTAGGTTGCTGTTCTATCTAGTCTATCGTAGAGAGATCTACTGTAGGTTAATGTTCTATCTAGTCTATCGTAGAGAGATCTACTGTAGGTTGCTGTTCTTTCTAGTCTATCGTAGAGAGATCTACTGTAGGCTACTGTTCTATCTCTTTTAGAGGACCTGAAGGGGTTCAATTAAATCAGTCCTTTGTCCTTGTCTAACAGGGCTCGTTCATTGCTTCTTAAATCGGTTGCCAACTCATTGCTCACCAAGAGAATTACACTGTCTTCATAGTTTCCTCTTCATAGTTTCCTCTGTCTGTTGCCATCACTTTTTTGTGCGTGTGTGTGTGTGTTGGTGTCATGGTGCGGAGGCCAAGGGGCCATCCCTGTACGAGAGGGATTAGCCCAGAAAAGGGATTATGACGAGTCATAAAGTTCAACAATGGTCACATCAGATGAATGGATGGCAGAGGGCAGACATTCAAATACAGATAGGATTTACATTTTTCATTTATCATCTTGTACCACTTGGCTGGCTATGGATTTTTTTTCTCAACAATCTGTGGCCCAAATGGCTCCCTATTCCCTATTTAGTGCACTACTTTTGGAAAGATTAGAGTTGTGGGATTCTTCATAAAGTTGCTAGGGTTTTTTTATTGCAAAATTAATACAAGTACAACAACATAATGCTAATTCCACAGAAGTAATAAAAGGTTCAACAAAACCTAATAAAATCATGTGGGCACTTTCTGTAGAGACCCAGTGATTCAATACAGCGATACAGTGAGGTTGTGTTGTGAAGACAAGTAAAGGCAGCAGAGGGTGGTCTTTTCCCCACTAATGGTGAAGGTTAGGATTGGGGAAATTAAAGCTGGTCATAGATCTGTACATAGGACACCCCCCCCCCCCCCCCTCCAGAGCCATGCCATATAGCCATGCAGTAGGATTTAAGACTGAGGGGCTGGTTTTCATTGTATGTGCAGTATCAGTCATTCAGTGTAGGGACACAATCATTCAATGCAGCACAATGCTGTGTGTGGTTCTGAAGAGCGAAGTGGAAGGCAGTGGGACTGAGATGCTACAGGAAGACATTGGGAGGATGAGGTTGGAGCACTACACACACACACACACACACACACACACACACACACACACACACACACACACACACACACACACACACACACACACACACACACACACACACACACACACACACACAGACCCACGGAGAGCCAGGGGGCTTCCTCCTGGCCTGCCACCCTTGAATGCTGTATGTAGGTCAATCTCGCCCGCCGGCATCCCTCCCCCACCTTCCTTCTTTTCTCCATCCTTTACTTGGTTTCATCCTCCATTGCTCCTAATCCCGCCATCCCTCAGTTTCTCATAGACGTGTCGGGCTCGCTCATCACATGAACAGCAACTGAAAAAAGTATCAGAAAGTTTTCAGACTCCTTGACTTTTTCCACATTATGTTTCGCCACAACCTTACAGACTTAATATAAAATTGATTAAATAATTGTATTTCATCATCAATCTACAGACAATAACCCATAATGAGAAAGCAAACAAAGTTTTTTAGGAATTTATTTATTGAAAAATTATACAGACCCTTTGCTATGGAACTCGAAATTGAACTCAGGTGCATCCTGTTTCCTTTGATCATCCTTGAGATGTTTCTACAACTTGATTGGAGTCCACCTGTGGTAAATTCAATTGAATGGACATGATTTGGAAAGACACACACCTGTCTATATAAGTTCCCAAATTTGACAGTGCATGTCAGAGCAAAAACCAAGCCATGAGGTCGATGTAATCATCCATAGAGCTCCGAGACAGTATTATGTTGAGGCACAGATCTGGAGAAGGGTACCAAAACATTTCTGCAGCATAGAAGGCCCCCAAGAACACAGTGTTCTCCATCATTCTTAAATGGAAGAAGTTTGGAACCACCAACACTCTTCCTAGAACTTGCCGCCCGGCCAAACTGATCAATCAGGGAGGTGACCAAGTACCTGATGGTCACTATGACAGAGCTCCAGAGTTCCTCTGTGGAGATGGGAGAACCTTCCAAAAAGACAACCATCTCTGCAGCACTCCACCAAACAGGCCTTTATGTGGTAGAGTGGCCAGACGGGAGCCACTCCTCAGTAAAAGGCACATGACAACCCGCTTGGAGCTTCTAAAGGACTCTCAGACCATGAGAAACAAGATTATCTGGTCTGATGAAACAAAGATTGAACTCTTTGGCCTGAATGCCAAGCGTCACATCTGGAGGAACCTGTCACCATCCCTACGGTGAAGCATGGTGGTGGCAGCATCATGCTGTGGAGGTGTTTTTCAGTGACAGGGACTGGGAGACTAGTCAGGATCCTGGAAAAGATGAACGGAGCAAAGTACAGAGAGATCCTTGATGAAAAACTGCTCCAGAGCGCTCAGGACCTCAGACTGGGGTGAACGTTCACCTTCCAATAAGACAACAACCCTAAGCACACAGCCAAGACATTGCAGGTGTGGCTTTGGGACAAGTCTCTGAATGTCCTTGAGTTGCCCAGCCGGAGCCCGGACATAAACCCGACCGAACATCTCTGGAGAGACCTGAAAATAGCTGTGCAGTGAGGCTCCCCATCTAACCTGACAGAGCTTGAGAGGATCTGCAGAGAAGAATGGTAGAAATTCCCCAAATACAGGTGTGCCAAGCTGGTAGCGTCATACCCAAGAAGACTTGAGGCTGTAATCCTGCCTTTGGTCCTTGAACAAAGTACTGAGTAAAGGGTCTGAATACTTATGAAAATGTGATGTTTCTGTTTTTGATTTGTAATTATGGGGTATTGTGTGTAGATTGATGAGGGCGAAAAACGATTTAATACATTTTAGAATAAGTGTAGAAAAGTCAAGGGGTCTAAATACTTTACCGAAGGCACTGTAATACACTGTAATACACTGTAATACACTGTAATACAGAACATTGAAGATTTTTCATTGCACTCCTTTATGTGCTCCTACTGTAATTATAAGAATTGCCAGCAATTACTAGTGGCACGGGTGTTCCCAAATATAATTCCAGGGAGCACAGTATAATTTTAGGAGCATATGTGACCATAATGGCAGCACTGTATAGCCCTGCACTTTTTAGGGAATAGGGTGCCATTTGGGACTCAGGTCCAGTCTAGTTTGGAGTTGCAGTTTGTGCGAAGCCCCTTTTATTTCCCATGGGTGAATGTGTTACTATCACTCATTTTCCTCTCCCCCTTCTCTACGTGACACAAACCTCATATTCACATTGATTTAACAGCTAGGGTAGAGTTTTTATTTTCTACAAAACAAGGGAGACTACACTGAGTGTACAAAACATTAAGAACACCTTCCTAATATTGAGTTGCACCCCACTTTGCCCTCAGAACAGCCTCAATTTGTCTGGACATGGACTCTACAAGGTGTCGAAAGCGTTCCACAGGGCTGCTGGCCCATGTTGACTCCAATGCTTTCCACAGTTGTGTCAACCTGGCTAGATGTCCTTTTGGTTGTGGATCATTCTTGATACACACGGGAAACTGTTGAATCCCACAACTCTACTACCATACCCTGTTCAAAGGCACTTAAATATGTTGTCTTTCCCATTCACTTTCTGAATGGCACACAGACAATCCATGGCTCAATTGTCTCAGGGCTTAAAGATCATTCTTTAACCAGTCACCTACCCTTCTACACTGGTTGAAGTGGATTTAACAAGTGACATCAATAAGGGATCATAGCTTCACCTGGATGCATCTGGTCAGTCTATGTCATGGAAAGAGCAGGTGTTCTGATTGTAGAAGGCTTTTCCTCCATCATTTTTAATCTGCATAAACCTCTGACAAACCGACATAAATCGCTGCCACAAACTCTAGAGCTCTTTGTTCTCTCTCTCTGCATTGAAATCTTCCATGTTGTAATTGCCACTGTAGGTGATGGAGAGTCGCTGTCAGTAGGCAGATAGCTCATCCACACACACGCACACACACACACACACACACACACACACACACACACACACACACACACACACACACACACACACACACACACACACACACACACACACACACACACACACACACACACACACACACACCCCTACGCACACACACACACACACACACACACACACACACACACTCTCCAGACTATGTGCAGCAGCTGTGGATGACAATGAGTGAACCCTCCATTTTCTTCCCCCTGGCACTCTCTCCTGTTGATCCCACTCCTCCTCTCTCCTGTTGATCCCACTCCTCCTCTCTCCTGTTGATCCCATTCCTCCTCTCTCCTGTTGATCCCACTCCTCCTCTCTCCTGTTGATCCCACTCCTCCTCTCTCCTGTTGATCCCACTCCTCCTCTCTCCTGTTGATTCCACTCTTCCTCTCTCCATCTCCTCATCCTTCCATCCCTCCTCCAGAACGAACCAGGGCTCTCCACACACACTCCCTCCTCTCTCTGGTCTCTCCTCAATGTGGAGCACTCCACCCTTCCTTGCCCATCCCTCCCTACCTCCCTCCCTCCCTCCTGCCCTGCCTCTCTCCCTCCTTGCCTCCTTCTCTGCCTCCCTCCCTCCCTCCCAGCCTCTCTCCCTCCCACCCTGCATCTCACCCACTCTATCTCCCTGCCTCTCTCCCTCGCTGTATCTCTCCCTCCCTCTCTGCATCTCACCCTCCTTGCCTTCCTGCCTCTCTCCTTCCCTCTCTCGCTCCCTCCTTGCATCTCACCCTCCCTGCCTCTCTCCCTCCCTGCCTCTCTCCCTCTCGCCCTGCATCTCACTCTCCCTGCCCCCCTAGCTGCCTCCATACCTCCATCCCTCTGCTATAAGGAACCAGGGCTCTCCACACCCTCCCCTCCTCTTTCTGATCTCTCCCTAATGTGAAGCTCTCCACTTGGCCGGCTGGCTCCCTTCACCCCCCCTCCCTCCCTCCCTCCCCTCCCTCCCTCCCTCCCTCCCTCCCTCCCTCCCTCCCTCCCTCCCTCTAAATTCAATTCAAATCAAGGGGCTTTATTGGCATGGGAAACATATGTTAACATTGTCAAAGCAAGTGAAGTAGATAATATACAAAAGTGAAATAAACAATAAAAATTAACAGTAAACTTTACACTCACATAAGTTCCAAAAGAATAAAGACATTACAAATGTATTTTATGTATATATACAGTGTTGTAACGATGTGCAAATGGTTAAGGTATAAAAGGGAAAATAAATTAACATAAATATGGGTTGTATTTACAATGGTGTTTGATCTTCACTGGTTGCCCTTTTCTTATGGCAACAACAACAACAAATCTTGCTGCTGTGATGCACACTGTGGTATTTCACCCATTAGATATTGGAGTTTATCAAAATCGGGTTTGTTTTCAAATTCTTTGTAGATCTGTGTAATCGGAGGGAAATATGTTTGTCTAATATGGTCATACATTTGGCAGGAGGTTAGGAAGTGCAGCACAGTTTCCACCTCATTTTGTGGGCAGTGAGCACATAGCCTGTCTTCTCTTGAGAGCCATGCCTGCCTACAACGGCCTTTCTCAATAGCAAGGCTATGCTCACTGAGTCTGTACATAGTCAAAGCTTTCCTTAAGTTTGGATCAGTCACAGTGGTCAGGTATTCTGCCACTCTGTTTAGGGCCAAACAGCATTTTAGTTTGCTCTGTTTTTTTGTTAATTCTTTCCAATGTGTCAAGTAATTATCTTTTTGTTTTCTCATGATTTGGTTGAGTCTACTTGTGTTGATGTCCTGGGGCTCTGTGGGGTCTGTTTGTGTTTGTGAACAGAGCCCCAGGACCAGCTTGCTCAGGGGACTCTTCTCCAGGTTCATCTCTCTGTAGGCTTTGTTATGGAAGATTTGGGAATCGCTTCCTTTTAGCTGGTTGTAGAATTTAACGTCTCTTTTCTGGATTTTGATAATTAGAGGGGATCGGCCTAATTCTGCTCTGCATGCAGTATTTAATGTTTCACATTGTACACGGGGGATATTTTTGCATAATTCTGCATGCAGAGTCTCAGTTTGGTGGTTGTCCCATTTTGTTAATTCTTAGTTGGTGAGTGGACCCCAGACCCCACAACCATAAAGGGCAATGAGTTCTATAACTGGTTCAAGTATTTTTAGCCAGATCCTAATTGGTATGGCATTCTCAGATCATTCACAGCTTTGTGGAAGTTACCTGTGGCACTGATGTTTAGGCCAAGGTATGTATCGTTTTTTGTGTGCTCTAGGACAACGGTGTCTAGATGGAATTTGTATTTCTGGTCTTGGCGACTGGACCTTTTTTGGAACACCATTATTTTGTTCTTACTGAGATATACTGTCTCTCTCTCTCTCTTCTCTTCCTCCCTCCCTTTTCCCCTCCATGCCACTCTTCCTGCTGCCGCCTCTGCTTTGGGCCCCTTGGCTCTGCCCGCTGCAGGCTGTTGCTTGGCAACCCCCAGACAGCTTCCCTTGCTTAGGCAAGGGTTCTGATGTTCCTGTCTGTTCTGATCTCTCATTGATCTCTCAGCCCATGGATGCCGATGCCCAGTTTTCCATATTTTACACATAAGTTTGAATTATCAGTGTTATTAATTGTAGAGGCCATGTCGAGCATTAATGGTAGCAGTAATAGACTGTGCATCCCGAATGGCAACCTATTCCCTTTGTAGTGCAATACTTTTGACCAGGGTGAATAAGGTGCCCTTTGGGACACAGGTTAATATCATCACTAGCGGCTCTGTTCCAGTGTCCATACTAGTAAACTACTTTAATGAACTAATGTATTGAACATGCAAGTGGCATGTCAGTATGGACATTGGAAGGTAGCCCAAGACTACTTATAAGAGAAACCACCAGAGCTCCATGAGACATAGAAGTCTTTGTCTTTATTTTGTGGTGTTTAGTATTCTGTCCTTTGACCCAATGTGGTGAGGGTTACAATCCTGAATTCATGTTTGAAATTAAATCACTATTGAACAACAGTGAATATCACAGATTCTACCTTTTACAGCCACCACAGAACAATGAACATTGTACCTATCTGATTCGTTCTGTAATCTGTACTGAAAATAGCAGTTTGGACAACAGTTTGACATCAAGGATGAATCATATCACAGAGTTCCATGACCTCTTTATATGTGCTCTCTTCTCTTCTCCCCCATCCTCCTCTCTTCTCTTCTCCCCCATCCTCCTCTCTTCTCTTCTCCTCTCCCTCATCCTTCTCTCTTCTCCTCTCCCCCATCCTCCTCTCTTCTCCTCTCCCGCATCCTCCTCTCTTCTCCTCTCCCCCATCCTCCTCTCCCCCATCCTCCTCTCTTCTCCTCTCCTCTTCTCTTCTCCTCTCCCCCATCCTCCTCTCTTCTCTTCTCCTCTCCCGCATCCTCCTCTCTTCTCCTCTCCCCCATCCTCCTCTCTTCTCCTCTCCCCCAACCTCTTCTCTTCTCCTCTCCCTCATCCTCCGCTCTTCTCCTCTCCCCCATCCTCTTCTCTTCTCCTCTCCCCCATCCTCTTCTCTTCTCCTCTCCCCCATCCTCCTCTCTTCTCCTCTCCCCCATCCTCTTCTCTTCTCCTCTCCCCCATCCTCCTCTCTTCTCCTCTCCCCCATCCTCTTCTCTTCTCCTCTCCCCCATCCTCTTCTCTTCTCCTCTCCCCCATCCTCCTCTCTTCTCCTCTCCCCCATCCTCTTCTCTTCTCCTCTCCCCCATCCTCTTCTCCTCTCCCCCATCCTCTTCTCCTCTCCCCCATCCTCCTCTCTTCTCCTCTCCCCCATCCTCCTCTCTTCTCCTCTCCCCCATTCTCTTCTCTTCTCCTCTCCCCATCCTCTTCTCTTCTCCTCTCCCCCATCCTCCTCTCTTCTCCTCTCCCCCATCCTCTTCTCTTCTCCTCTCCCCCATCCTCTTCTCTTCTCCTCTCCCCCATCCTCCTCTCTTCTCCTCTCCCCCATCCTCTTCTCTTCTCCTCTCCCCCATCCTCCTCTCCGTTCTCCTGTGTGTGTCTGTGGCAGAACGTCCGAGTAAAAATAGTGTCCCTTCCCCTCCGTCATCTGCCCCACTTTGTTGTCACTACTCGCTGCTTCAACTTTCTTCCCCGGCAACTTTTGTAGAAAGAAACCCTCGACTCCCATCTCTGAATATCACCCCAGAGTTAATGGACTATTGGGTGTTCCGAAATACTCTGAGACAGAGGCACGTTGTTGGTTGGTTACGTTCATGTCCCTTTAGATGGGGTTGTGTCTCAAACAGTACCCTATTCCCTTCAATAGTGCACTTATTTTTACCAGGCCCCATAGGCAGGGTCATACGTCTGGTCATACGTCGGTGTAGTTGGTACATGAAGCTTTTATGTTTCCTTTTAGGACATTATAAGTACCAACGGTCCTCTATAGACTTGTTGCTCTGATGTCATTGTTTCTGATCCAAGGTTACAACTGGCTCTGTTAGCGTCCCAAATGGCACCCTATTCCCTACATAGTGCACTACTTCTTTTCTATTTCATTCCCACCCCTCATGTATTTTCTGATCATGGGATAAGACAGGTAAGGAGGTAGAGCTAGAGGAGAGAGTCTGCTGAAATAGCAGTGGACCGTATTCAAACCCATACTGCAGCGGTATATGAGATCTGGAGGCAGCAACTTAGACCACCCTAGGCCACAGTTCACTACATAGGGACTAGGGGGCAATTTGGGATGCAGACTTTCCCTCGGCTAGGTAACATTCTGTCAGACTTGTGTGTGTGTATAGCGACTGTCTGCTACCTAAAAGTTTTAATCCTTTGTGAGCTTTGTTGTAAAACCGAACAAGGACATGGAGTCTGTTTGTATAATCATAAATGAAGTCCTAATCCAAGAAAGAACAAGCTCTCAGGAAAGGGCAATAACAAATAGAAATGCAGTTTGGGATTATGGAGTGAATAGATTTAACTGTACTCTACAACATGACATTTCAAGGAGACGGGGCTCCTCCCAAATTTCACCCTATCTGCCTTTATAGTGCACTACTTTTGACCACAGCCCCATGGACCCTGCATGGTCAAAAGCATTGCAGTATAAAGGGAATATGGTGCTATTTGGGACACAACCATAGACTGGTGGTGGTGGGAGGGCGGGGGGTTGACCTCTCTGGCTCAGGCTCTGTTCTACTGTAATTAAAGAATAAATGGCTCATAATTGTCCCATTTCAAGTGATCCTGGGCTACATAACATAATGCATTCTCTGTAGAGGTAAAGGCTCGAGGGGATGTGAGGATAGACAGCCGTTTACATTAACATGGCTTAATATGGACATGATTAAGGGTTGAGTCTGATACAACGTGTGTGAATCTATGGGGATGTTTGTGTACATGTGTGAGTGTGATTGCGTCTGTGTGTGTGTGTGTGTGTGTGTGTGTGTGTGTGTGTGTGTGTGTGTGTGTGTGTGTGTGTGTGTGTGTGTGTGTGTGTGTGTGTGTGTGTGTGTGTGTGTGTGTGTGTGTGTGTGTGTGTGTGTGTGTGTGTGTGTGTGGTTCATGCACTTACAGTTCATAACATATGTACAGTCTGTGTGTACACACTCGTGTGCGTCCTGAAAATGACAGCAGGCATACTCTAGGTGTTGCTAAGTGGGGCAGCTAAAACTGGGCTTCAGCGTTCACTGCTGCCTTTAAGAAGACTGTATGTAGCCCTCCTGCACTCTGTGCCCCCATCCATCCATCCATCCTCCCCCCCCTCCCTCCCTGCCTCCTCCCTCCCTCCCTGCCTCCTCCTCCTCCATGCTTTACGGTGGGAAATACACATGCAGAGATCATCCGTTCACCCACACCACGTCTCACACGGCTGTTGGAACCAAAAATCTCCAATTTGGACCAAAGGACAAATTTCCACTGCTCATGTTTCTTGGCCCAAGCAAGTATCTTCTTCTTATTGGTGTCCTTTAGTAGTGGTTTCTTTGCAGCAATTCGACCATGAAGGCCTGATTCACAGTCTCCTCTGAACAGTTGATGTTGAGATGTGTCTGTTACTTGAACTATGTGAAGCATTTATTTGGGCTGCAATTTCTGAGTCTGGTAACTCTAATGAACGTATCCTCTGTAGCAGAGGTAACTCTGGGTCTTCCTTTCCTGTGGCGGTCTTCATGAGAGACAGTTTCACCATAGTGGTTTTTGCGACTGCACTTGAACAAACTTTCAAAGTTCTTGACATTTTCTGCATTGACTGACCTTAAAATAATGATGGACTGTCATTTCTCTTTGCTTATTTGAGCTGTTCTAGCCATAATATGAACTTGGTATTATACCAAATTCTCACAACACAACTGATTGGCTCAAACGCATTAGAAAGAAATTCCACAAATGAACTTTAAAGAATGCACACCTGTTAATTGAAAGCCTTTCCAGCTGGTTGAAAGAATGCCAAGATGTGTGTGCAAAGATGTCACTTTTTGGTTGCTACATGATTCCATGTGTGTTATTTCATAGTTTTAATGTCTTCACTATTATTCTACAATGTAGAAACTAGTAAAAAATAAAGACAAACCCTTGAATGAGTAGGTGTTCTAAAACTTACGGCCGGTAGTGTACGCACACACACACACACACACACACACACACACACACACACACACACACACACACACACACACACACACACACACACACACACAGGCCTGTAAAAACGTCTGATATATTACCACGTTTGGCCACGTTCCCCCAAACCCTATATTGTGTTTTTATTAAAGGGACGGATGTGTCGCCATGGCTCTAAATGCCGCCAACAGTACTAATTTGGCCTGTAAGTCACCTGCGAGAGAAAGAGAGGGAGATAAGGTGGAGACCAAAACAGAGTGAGAGGAAGAGAGAAGGAGAGGGAGAGAAAGAGAAAGAGAGGAGATTAGATTGATTTAATAGTCACACGTGAACGGTTGCAAATGTAATTACAGCATACAGAAAAAAATTGAGCTCCTAGCTCCATCAATGCAGTGAAATAAGACAATATATATATATATATATATATATATATATATATATGTATATATATATCTAGAAACAATAATATAATCATATTTACAACTGCAGCAATTATAAATGTCCATAGGGGAGTAGGAGGAGGAGGGGAGTAGGTAGCTGACTAGTGTTGGCTATTCAGCATGATACATGTCCATAGGGGGAGGAGGGGAGTAGGTAGCTGACTAGTGGTGGCTATTCAGCATGATACATGTCCATAGGGAGAGGAGGGGAGTAGGTAGCTGACTAGTGGTGGCTATTCAGCATGATACATGTCCATAGGGGGAGGAGGGGAGTAGGTAGCTGACTAGTGGTGGCTATTCAGCATGATACATGTCCATAGGGGGAGGAGGGGAGTAGGTAGCTGACTAGTGGTGGCTATTCAGCATGATACATGTCCATAGGGAGAGGAGGGGAGTAGGTAGCTGACTAGTGGTGACTATTCAGCATGATACATGTCCATAGGGGGAGGAGGGGAGTAGGTAGCTGACTAGTGGTGGCTATTCAGCATGATACATGTCCATAGGGAGAGGAGGGGAGTAGGTAGCTGACTAGTGGTGACTATTCAGCATGATACATGTCCATAGGGGGAGGAGGGGAGTAGGTAGCTGACTAGTGGTGGCTATTCAGCATGATACATGTCCATAGGGAGAGGAGGGGAGTAGGTAGCTGACTAGTGGTGACTATTCAGCATGATACATGTCCATAGGGGGAGGAGGGGAGTAGGTAGCTGACTAGTGGTGGCTATTCAGCATGATACATGTCCATAGGGAGAGGAGGGGAGTAGGTAGCTGACTAGTGTTGGCTATTCAGCATGATACATGTCCATAGGGGGAGGAGGGGAGTAGGTAGCTGACTAGTGGTGGCTATTCAGCATGATACATGTCCATAGGGAGAGGAGGGGGAGTAGGTAGCTGACTAGTGGTGGCTATTCAGCATGATACATGTCCATAGGGGGAGGAGGGGAGTAGGTAGCTGACTAGTGGTGGCTATTCAGCATGATACATGTCCATAGGGGGAGGAGGGGAGTAGGTAGCTGACTAGTGGTGGCTATTCAGCATGATACATGTCCATAGGGAGAGGAGGGGAGTAGGTAGCTGACTAGTGGTGGCTATTCAGCATGATACATGTCCATAGGGAGAGGAGGGGAGTAGGTAGCTGACTAGTGTTGGCTATTCAGCATGATACATGTCCATAGGGGGAGGAGGGGAGTAGGTAGCTGACTAGTGGTGGCTATTCAGCATGATACATGTCCATAGGGGGAGGAGGGGAGTAGGTAGCTGACTAGTGGTGGCTATTCAGCATGATACATGTCCATAGGGGGAGGAGGGGAGTAGGTAGCTGACTAGTGTTGGCTATTCAGCATGATACATGTCCATAGGGAGAGGAGGGGAGTAGGTAGCTGACTAGTGGTGGCTATTCAGCATGATACATGTCCATAGGGAGAGGAGGGGAGTAGGTAGCTGACTAGTGGTGACTATTCAGCATGATACATGTCCATAGGGGGAGGAGGGGAGTAGGTAGCTGACTAGTGGTGGCTATTCAGCATGATACATGTCCATAGGGAGAGGAGGGGGAGTAGGTAGCTGACTAGTGGTGACTATTCAGCATGATACATGTCCATAGGGGGAGGAGGGGGAGTAGGTAGCTGACTAGTGGTGGCTATTCAGCATGATACATGTCCATAGGGAGAGGAGGGGAGTAGGTAGCTGACTAGTGTTGGCTATTCAGCATGATACATGTCCATAGGGGGAGGAGGGGAGTAGGTAGCTGACTAGTGGTGGCTATTCAGCATGATACATGTCCATAGGGAGAGGAGGGGAGTAGGTAGCTGACTAGTGGTGACTATTCAGCATGATACATGTCCATAGGGAGAGGAGGGGAGTAGGTAGCCGACTAGTGGTGGCTATTCAGCATGATACATGTCCATAGGGAGAGGAGGGGAGTAGGTAGCTGACTAGTGTTGGCTATTCAGCATGATACATGTCCATAGGGGGAGGAGGGGGAGTAGGTAGCTGACTAGTGGTGGCTATTCAGCATGATACATGTCCATAGGGGGAGGAGGGGGAGTAGGTAGCTGACTAGTGGTGGCTATTCAGCATGATACATGTCCATAGGGGGAGGAGGGGGAGTAGGTAGCTGACTAGTGTTGGCTATTCAGCATGATACATGTCCATAGGGAGAGGAGGGGAGTAGGTAGCTGACTAGTGGTGACTATTCAGCATGATACATGTCCATAGGGGGAGGAGGGGAGTAGGTAGCTGACTAGTGGTGGCTATTCAGCGTGATACATGTCCATAGGGGGAGGAGGGGAGTAGGTAGCTGACTAGTGGTGGCTATTCAGCATGATACATGTCCATAGGGGGAGGAGGGGAGTAGGTAGCTGACTAGTGGTGGCTATTCAGCATGATACATGTCCATAGGGAGAGGAGGGGAGTAGGTAGCTGACTAGTGGTGGCTATTCAGCATGATAAATGTCCATAGGGAGAGCAGGAAGCTAATTGCTGATGGTCTGGAGGTAGAAGCTATTGGCCAATCTTACAGTTTTGCCATGATGCTCCTGTACTGCCCACTTCTGAGTGATGGAAACGGAGAGAACTGGCCATGGCTCAGGTGTGGGTTCCCTGATGATCTTCTTGCCCTTTCTGTGACACCTGGGTTTGTAGGTGTCTTGAAGGTCAGGCAGTGTGCGCCCCGTGGTGCATTCAGCTGAGCGTACCCCCCTCTGTAGCACCTTGTGGTCTGTTTGTGGGGGAGTTGCCGTACCAGGCTGTGATGCAACCAGACAGTATGCTCTCGATGGTGCTCCTATATAACACTGTGAGGGCCCCTGGGGACAAGAGCCGCTGTTGTTCTTCACCATGGTGTGCGTGTGGTTTGATAGTTTCAGCTCCTCATAGATGTGTACGCAGAGGAACTTGAACTTTTTGACCGTCTCCATGGTGGCACAGTTGATGAGAATGGGCGCGTGCCTAGCCTGGTACCTCCTGAAGTCCACAATCAGCTCCTTTGTTTAACTGACTTTGAGGTTGTTTACCTGGCACCACGCCATTAGAGTGCCTACCTCCTCCCTGTAGGCCGCCTCGTTGTTGTTGGTAATCAGGTAGTCGTGTCATCAGCAAACCTTACGATGGAGTTGGAGTTGTGTGAGACCACACAGTCGTGGGTATACAGGGAATACAGGAGAGGACTGAGGACTCACCCTTGTGAGGCCCCCATGTTGAGAATCAGTGTCGATGAGGTAATGTTGCCTACCTTCACCACCTGGGGGTGGCCTGTCAGGAAGTCCATAACCCAGTTGCATAGGGAGGAGTTCAGTCCCATGACAATTGTGTCATCCGTGGATCTGTCAGGGTGGTAGGCGAATTGTGTGTCGGTGGTAGGAGCTGATATGGTTTTTGACTAGCATCTCGAAGCACTTCATGATGACAGAAGTGGGTGCTATTGGTCTGTAGTCATTCAGTTCAGTTACTTTCCCTTTCTTGGGCATGGGGCTGATAGTGGACAGAGAGGGAGAGAGATGGAGAGGGGGAAAAAGAGATGAAGATAGAAAAGCAGAGAGAAAAATAGACGGGGGGGTGTTTAAACATGCCCCAGGCCGTTATACCTCGTCAGTTTGAATATTCACCTGAATGTTTGATCACTGCCACATCAATCCAATGTAACCTATCCGTCAGAAGTCCACGTTCAGAAAAAACTGTGTACCTTTTGTCCCTCCAAGGCACCCTTAGGCTTGCATCCTAAATGGCAACCTATTCCCTCTATAGTACACTACTTTTAACAAAGCCCTATGGGCTCAAAAGTGAAGTGCCGTGCAAAAGTATTCATCCCCCTTGGCGTTTTTCCTATTTTGTTGCATTACAACCTGTAATTTAAATAGATTTGTATTTGTATTTCATGTAATGGACATACTAAATAGTCCAAATTGGTGAAGTGAATTGATTTTTTTTTCTAAAAAATAAAAAAAAACAGGAAATTGGTGGGGCATATGTATTCAACCCCTTTGCGGTGAAGCCCCTAAATAGGATCTGGTGCAACCATTTACCGTCAGAAGTCACATAATTAGTTAAATAAAGTCCACCTGTGTGCAATCTAAATGTCACATGATCTCAGGATATATACACCTGTTCTGAAAGGCCCCAGAGTCTGCAACACGACAAGGCAAGGGGCACCACCAAGCAAGCGGCACCATGAAGGAGCTCTCCAAACAGGTAAGGAACAAAGTTGTGGAGGAGTACAGATCAGGATTGGGTTATAAAAAATATCAGAAACTTTGAACATTCCACGGAGCACCATTTCAATACATTATTAAAAAATTTAAAGAATATGGCACCACAACAAATCTGGGGGGCCGCCCACCAAAACTCAAAGACCAGGCAAGAAGGACATTAATCAGAGAGGCAACAAAGAGACCAAAGATAACCCTGAAGGAGCTGCAAAGCTCCACAGCGGAGATTGGAGTATCTGTCCATAGGAGCACTTCAAGCCGTACACTCCACAGAGCTGGACTTTACGGAAGATTGGCCAGAAAAAAAGCAATTGCTTAAAGAAAAAAATAAGCAAACACATTTGGTGTTCGCCAAAAGGCATGTGGGATACTCCCCAAACATATAGAAGGTACTCTGGTCAGATGAGACTAAAATTGGGCTTTTTGGCCATCAAGGAAAACGCTATGTCTGGCAAAAACCCAACACCTCTCATCACCCTGAGAACACCATCCCCACAGTGAAGCATGGTGGTAGCAGCATCATGCTGTGGGGATGTTTTTCATTGGCAGGGACTGGGAAACTGGTCAGAATTGAAGGAATGATGGATGACGTTAAATACGGGGAAATCCTTGAGGGAAACCTGTTTGTCTTCCAGAGATTTGAGACTGGGACGGAGGTTTACCTTCCAGCAGGACAATAACCCTAAGCATACTGCTAAAGCAACACTCGAGTGGTTTAAGGGGAAACATTTAAATGTCTTGGAATGGCCTAGTCAAAGCCCAGACCTAATCCAATTGAGACTCTGTGGTATGATGTAAAGATTGCTGTACACCAGCGGAACCCATCCAACTTGAAGAAGCTGGAGCAGTTTTGTCTTGAAGAATGGGGAAAAATCCCAGTGGCTAGATGTACCAAGCTTATAGAGACATACCCCAAGAGATTTGCAACTGGAATTGCTGAAAAAGGTGGCTCTACAAAGTATTGACTTGGGGGTGAATGGTTATACACACTCAAGTTTTCAGTGTTTTTGTCATGTTTCTTGTTTGTTTCCAAATAAGAAAAATATTTTCCATCTTCAAAGTGTTAGGCATGTTGTGTAAATCAAATGATACAACCCCCTCCAAAATCTATTTTAATTCCAGATTGTAAGGCAACAAAATAGGGAAAATGCCAAGGGAGGTGTATACTTTTGCAAACCACTGTAGTGCACTACATAGGGGATAGGGTGCCATTGTGGATGCAGGCCTAGTCTCAACGTGCCAGAGAATGAGTGGATATCATATGAAACGCCTGCATAGAGGGAAAGTGTTTGTGAACCATTGCTTGCTGACAATTTCCTGCATTTCTCATATATTCCAATTGATACTCCAGATTTGACATGTAGGTGGATATTAATTGACAGCATGGACAAAGAACTGTCAGAATATGTCACATATATTTTATTCTTCATCAAGAGCAAGAAAATAACCAACTTTATATGGTTGATGCTATCTAACTTATTTATTTGGAAGACAGGGTGTTCAGATATTGATTGTTGTTGACATGCATGTGCCCACCACTCACCAGCCCACCTCTTTGTTTCCCTGCAGGCGGACCCCCAGGGGCAGGACATAGCCATCCGGCCCTTCCTGGAACACTGTGAGAACACACATATGACCATTTGGCTGGGAATTGTCTACGCTTACAAGGGCCTGCTTATGGTGAGTAAGGAGTGTGTGTGTGTGTGTGTGTGTGTGTGTGTGTGTGTGTGTGTGTGTGTGTGTGTGTGTGTGTGTGTGTGTGTGTGTGTGTGTGTCCATCGATACCTACAAAGGCCTACTCATGGTTAGGGAGGTAGTCTGTGAGAAGCAGGGAAGGAAGAGGTGGTGGCTGTTATCTTCATCAACACACTCCAACATGTGTATGCCATGGTCATGGTTTAATGATAGAGAGTTCAATAGCAAGTTTTCTGCCACACCCAGAGCACACATATGTTAAATATATCTCAAATCAAAGTTTATTTGTCACGTGCGCCAAATACAACAGTTGTAGACCTTACAGTGAAATGCTTGCTTACAGGCTCTAACCAATAGTGCAGGAAAAAAAGGTATGTGTGTGTGTGTGTAGGTAAGTAAAGAAATGAAAGAACAGTGAAAAGACATTGAAAATAACAGTAGCAAGGCTATATACAGACGCCGGTTAGTCAGGCTTATTGAGGTGGTCTGTACATGTAGGTATGGTTAAAGTGACTATGTCCAATGCTCACACGTTGGTGAGTAATATTGACGGTAACGGCTGCTTTCCTACTCGCCTTCTCCGGGTCCTGATGAGGCATCCGGCTCTTCGTCCTCTGTACTTGCGTCTCTTCCTCTTGCGAATAACTTGGATGTCGGCCCTGCCGGTGTTTGGAGAATATCTTGTGAGTCTTGCTTAGTCCGAGGTAGTGATGGCTGTTTTGATATCCAGAAGCTCTTTGTCCAATCCGAGGTGAGTGATCGCTGTCCTGATATCCAGAAGCTCTTTGTCTAATCCGAGGTGAGTGATCGCTGTCCTGATATCCAGAAGCTCTTTGTCTAATCCGAGGTGAGTGATCGCTGTCCTGATATCCAGAAGCTCTTTGTCTAATCCGAGGTGACTGATCGCTGTCCTGATATCCAGAAGCTCTTTGTCTAATCCGAGGTGACTGATCACTGTCCTGATATCCAGAAGCTCTTTGTCTAATCCGAGGTGAGTGATCGCTGTCCTGATATCCAGAAGCTCTTTGTCTAATCCGAGGTGAGTGATCGCTGTCCTGATATCCAGAAGCTCTTTGTCTAATCTGCGGTGAGTGATCGCTGTCCTGATATCCAGAAGCTCTTTGTCTAATCCGAGGTGAGTGATCGCTGTCCTGATATCCAGAAGCTCTTTGTCTAATCCAAGGTGAGTGATCGCTGTCCTGATATCCAGAAGCTCTTTGTCTAGTCCGAGGTGACTGATCTCTGTCCTGATATCCAGAAGCTCTTTGTCTAATCCAAGGTGAGTGATCGCTGTCCTGATATCCAGAATCTCTTTGTCTAATCTGAGGTGAGTGATCGCTGTCTTGATATCCAGAAGCTCTTTGTCTCGTCCGAGGTGAGTGATCGCTGTCCTGATATCCAGAAGCTCTTTGTCTAATCCGAGGTGACTGATCGCTGTCCTGATATCCAGAATCTCTTTGTCTAATCTGAGGTGAGTGATCGCTGTCTTGATATCCAGAAGCTCTTTGTCTAATCCGAGGTGAGTGATCTCTGTCTTGATATCCAGAAGCTCTTTGTCTAATCCGAGGTGAGTGATCGCTGTCCTGATATCCAGAAGCTCTTTGTCTAATCCGAGGTGAGTGATCGCTGTCCTGATATCCAGAAGCTCTTTGTCTAATCCGAGGTGAGTGATCGCTGTCTTGATATCCAGAAGCTCTTTGTCTAATCCGAGGTGAGTGATCGCTGTCCTGATATCCAGAAGCTCTTTGTCTAATCTGAGGTGAGTGATCGCTGTCCTGATATCCAGAAGCTCTTTGTCTAGTCCGAGGTGAGGAATCGCTGTCCTGATATCCAGAAGCTCTTTGTCTAATCCGAGGTTAGCGATCGCTGTCCTGATATCCAGAAGCTCTTTGTCTAATCTGAGGTGAGTGATCGCTGTCCTGATATCCAGAAGCTCTTTGTCTAGTCCGAGGTGAGCGATCGCTGTCCTGATATCCAGAAGCTCGTTGTCTAATCCGAGGTGAGTGATCGCTGTCCTGATATCCAGAAGCTCTTTGTCTAATCCGAGGTGAGTGATCGCTGTCCTGATATCCAGAAGCTCTTTGTCTAATCCGAGGTGAGTGATCGCTGTCCTGATATCCAGAAGCTCTTTTCTGCCGTAAGATACGGTTGCAGAAACATTATGTACAAAATAAGTTACAAATAACGCAAAAAAACCCACATAATAACACAATTGGTTGGGCCCTCGTAAAACTCCTGCCATTTCTTCCTGCGCCATTTTAATATCTGTGTCTACATACATGTTTTAGATGTTGATTTCATCAGGCATAGAGCAAATTATATTATTCTATCTGAATACTGGGGTATGAATCCGACTTTGTATTAGTGTATAAATATGAAACTGGGTTCAGTGATAGATTACCGACAATGAACTTGTCCTTTATTAAAGACACTGTGAGAAAGAGAACTATGACTGTTCTCTCCCCAACTATATAAGAGTGCTACCATTCTTTAGTGACTAGGTTCCTCATGAGGTGAGCCCCTCACTTCCACCCCCTTGTGTGTGTGTGTGTATGGTGTGTGTGTGTGTGTGTGTGTGACCGAGCCCCTCCAGAAGCCCAGGGTTTCTAAATGAAATGTGACATCTTTGAAAATGTTCTTCTTCCCTTCGGCTGGAGTGTTTGAATACCTTAACTTAACTAGCCTAGACTGTAAATAATTCAGCCTTTAAGTCCACTTTAAGTCCAGAGAGAACAGACAGAGGGAGAGAGATGTAGAGAGATGGGATGAGGAAGAGAGTGAGAGAGGGGTGTGGGTTAGAGAGAAAGAAAGTGGGATGAAGCCAAAGAATGGTAAAGACAGTGAGAGTAAAACAAAAAGAGAAAGAGAAGAGACAGAGGGAGATCACGGGGACAGAAAGAAAGAGAAAAGAGAGGGAGATCACAGGGAAAGAGAAAAGAGACAGAGGGAGATCACAGGGACAGAAAGTAAGAGAAAAGAGACAGAGGGAGATCACAGGGACAGATATAAAGAGAGAAGAGAGGGAGATCACAGAGACAGATATAAATAGAGAAGAGACAGAGGGAGATCACAGGGACAGATATAAAGAGAGAAGAGACAGAGGGAGATCACAGGGACAGATATAAATAGAGAAGAGACAGAGGGAGATCACAGGGACAGATATAAAGAGAGAAGAGACAGAGGGAGATCACAGGGACAGAAAATTAGACACATGGTGTGACAGACTTCAAAGTTCTTATCTGAGACAAAACTGGGACATGACAACAGTAGGCGCAGCAGCTGAGCATTGAGTCATCATCTCTCTATGGCACACACACACACCTATTCATCATCTGTGACGACTGCTCCTGTAATGCTGCTACTTGTCATTTTAGTTTAAGACTCATTAACACTTCAATAAAACTATCCCACTCTACAGCGCTTAACTCCTACATTATTCATTAGAATGTTGAGAGACACTGGGGTTCTGTTCTGGAGTACTCCATGAAGTGAACACTCTCAGAAAAGAACCCATTGATGACCCCAAAATCAAAAGGCTTTCTAAGTTTACATTCAATTCTGCTGTCTGCTATCGGGTGCTGTAGGTCACGTTCGATGGTATGATTCATGTATTTTGTGTACATAATGAGCTGTCTCTATATCACGACTGAATTCTGACTACTGGACATATTGTACAATAGCTATATACCTTACTAGGCCTATACAATACATCCATCTTTATCTTTTATTTATCTCCCTTCTGTTTTCTTTTCACCTCTCCTCTCCTCCTGCCTTTTCCCCCTATCATATTCTTCTCTCCTCTCCTCCTGCCTTCTCCTCCTCTCCTATTCTTCTCTCCTCTCCTCCTGCCTTCTCCTCCCCTTTCTTCTGACTTTCCTGTTTCTCTCCTCTTCCTACTGTCCTATTCTCCTCTTCTCTATTCCAACCCTTCCGTCCTATCCTCTCCCTTCTCCTCCAGTTGTTTGGGTGTTTCCTGGCCTGGGAGACGAGGAATGTGAGCATCCCGGCCCTGAATGACAGCAAGTACATCGGGATGAGTGTGTACAACGTGGGCATCATGTGTATCATCGGGGCGGCTGTGTCCTTCCTCACGCGAGACCAGCCCAATGTGCAGTTCTGCATCGTGGCTCTGGTCATCATCTTCTGCAGCACAATCACTCTCTGTCTGGTGTTTGTGCCAAAGGTAAGGACAACAGGAAATAGTAGTGTCAGTTCCTGTCCATCCAAGGGGCATGAACTGTAGAACAAACTATACTGAGCAAAAATATAAATGCAACATGCAAAGTGTTGGTCCCATGTTTCATGAGCTGAAAAAAAAAAACATTCCAGAAATGTTCCATACGCATAAAAAGCTTATTTCTCTCAAATGTGTTTACATCCCTGTTAGTATATAAAGAATCGGATTAAACAGCATGATCATTGCACAGGTGCATTTTGTGCTAGGGACAATAAAAGGCCACTTTAAAATTGCAGTTTTGTCACACAACACAATGCCACAGATTTCTCAAGTTTTGAGAGTGTGGGATCGTCTGATACCAGACACCTGAACAGCTGATGAAACTGAGGAGTATTTACATCTGTATTAAAGCTCTTTTGTGGGGAAAAACTCATTCTGTTTGGCTGGGAATGGCTCCCACCCAGGACTGTGCCCCTGCCCAGTCATGTGAAATCCATAAATTAGGGCCTAATGATGGCCTAATGATTTCCTTACAACTGTAACTCAGTAAAATCATTGAAATTGTTACATTTTGCATTTATATATTTGTTCAGTATAGATTCAACCACTCTAAGAGTACTCTCAGAAAGTATAATGTTAATGATTATATGAACTACTTTCCCTTGTATTTAAAACATTCACATGTGAGAGAGTAAGTGTAACATGATACCAGATGAGGAATGGGATGTGACACTTTAACCTGTCCTTCTAAGCCATTCTGCTTTATTATAACAACTTGCAGTTCATCACGATGAGGACCAATCCTGACGCTGCTACTCAGAATCGGAGGTTAAAGTTCAATACGAACCAGAAGAAAGAGGACTCCAAGATGTCCACGTCAGTGACGAGTGTGAACCAGGCCAACACGTCCAGACTGGACGGCCTGCAGACTGACAACCACCGCCTCCGCATGAAGATAACAGAGGTGACGTCATCGTGATGTTGTCTGGTGTCACGTCATGTTTCATGAAGAGGGCAAGGAGTCATTCCCCACCACATGACCTGACCTGTTACCTACATTTAGTACCCAGAACTTTCCCTTGTCAACTTTACATGGTCAGAAAAAACTCCTGGCCCTGTTGGTGAAGATCATTGTGACCAGATTGACACCCTGTTTTTTTTAGGATTTATTGCATCTAAAGTATGGTATTTTTCATTGGTGAGAGTAACAGAGGTCACACCGTACACAAACTGGCCACACGCAAATTGATTTTGTCCCCCCACACCAAACACGATCACGACACACAGGTTAAAATATCAAAACAAACTCTGAACCATATTAATTTGGGGACAGGTCAAAAAGCATTAAACATTTATGGCAATTTAGTCAGCTAGCTTGCTGTTGCTAGCTAATTTGTCCAGGGATATGAACGTTGAGTTGTTATTTTACCTGAAATGCACAAGGCCCTCTACTCTGATAATTAATCCACACATAAAACGGTCAACCGAATCGTTTCTAGTCATCTCTCCTCCTTCCAGGCTTTTTCTTCTTTAGACTTTATATAGCGATTGGCATCTAACTTTCATAGTTACCACAACGACCAACCAAACTCAGTTCATCTTTCAATTACCCACGTGGGTATAACCAATGAGGTGATGGCTCGTGGGTATCTGCTTCTATAAACCAATGAGGAGATGGGAGAGGCAGGACTTGCACCGCGTTCAGTGTCACAAATAGCACTGAATTTGCAGACGCTCGTTGGCGAGCAGAGCAGTGTGGGTGTATGTTAGAGCCTTATCTCTAATAGGCCCTGTCTGCCAGTAGCACCATCTAGTCACAACTATACAGTGTCCTCCTTTCTACTTTCGTTTAAATGTAGGATGTTTTGTGTCTTTGATGTTGAATGACATGTGGAGAAATCTCATGCCAATCACTTTTCCAGAAGTCTCTCTGTGATGCATTTCACTGTATCTACTCACTTCTACCAGTGTAAGGGTAGCCGTTGCCCTTTTCGTTGTTCCTAGAGCCACTCTAGAAGTACAATGGAGTTGAGTAAAACATGTTTCCTTGCTGCTATTTTCCTATCACTGTTCGACAACTCTATTTTAACAATTTAACACTATTTTAACCCCTTAAACACTATTTTAACCACTTAGCCCCTTTTAACACAATGTGTCTGTGCAGTTGGATAAGGAACTGGAGGAGGTGACCATGCAGCTGCAGGACACCCCAGAGAAGACCCCGTACATCAAGCAGAACCACTATGGCGACGTCAACAACATCCTCAGCATACGCAACTTTACCGACGGCAAAGGTGACAGACCGCTGCTACTTATGTATACACTTCTACAGCATTACCTCCCACATTTAAACAGACACACCTCTGTCAGCCTGGACTGCTGCTGACTCACTCACTGTCTACGCGATTCTCTGAAGAGTTGAACACTATCTGTCCACCTCATACAGTACATACAGCAAGCTTTTAATTGTTACTCCAGTTTCTTGTCTGCTAACTATGATACCGTACTACTATCAGTGTGTCTGAGAGCTTCAGGGTCCTCGGTGTCCACGTCACTAAGGATCTATTATGGTCCACATGACAACACAGTCGTGAATAGGGCACGACAACACCTCTTCCCCCTCAGGAGGATAAAAATAATTGTCATGGGACCTCAGGTCCTCAAACAGTTCTACAGCTGCACCATCGAGAGCATCCTGACTGGTTGCATCACCGCCTGATATGGCAACTGCTCGGCATCTGACCCCAAGGCTTTACAGAGGGTAGTGCGTATGGCCCAGTACATCACTGGGGCCAAGGTTCCTGCCATCCAGGACCTCTATACTAGACGGTGTCATAGGAAGGCCCTAAACATTGCCAAAGACTCCAGCCACCCTAGTCATAGACTGTTCTCTCTGCTGCCTCACGGCAACCGGTACCTGGGTGCCAAGTCTAGGTCCAAAACGCTTCTTAACCTCTAGCGTCGAGCAATCCCGTATCCGGGAGCGTAATCATAGCCTCAAGCTCATTAGCATAATGCAACGTTAACTATTCATGAAAATCGCAAATGAAATGAAAGAAATATATTCACTCACAAGCTTAGCCTTTTGTTAACAACACTGTCATCTCAGATTTTCAAAATATGCTTTTCAACAATCGCTACACAAGCATTTGTGTAAGAGGTATTGATAGCTAGCATAGCATTAGCCTAGCATTCAGCAGGCAACATTTTCACAAAAACAAGAAAAACATTCAAATAAAATCATTTACCTTTGAAGAACTTCAGATGTTTTCAATGAGGAGACTCTCAGTTAGATAGCAAATGTTCAGTTTTTCCAAAAATATTATTTGTGTAGGAGAAATTGCTCCGTTTTGTTCATCACGTGTGGCTAAGAAAAAAAACATGAAAATTCAGTCATTACAACGCCAAACTTTTTTCTCTATAATATCGACAAACATGGCAAACGTTGTTTAGAATCAATCCTCAAGGTGTTTTTCACACATCTATTTGATGATAAATCATTCGTGGCAGTTGTGTTTCTCCTCTGAAGAAAATGGAAAAATGCACGCAGCTGGAGATTACGCAATAATTTTGATGGAGGACACCAAGCGGGCACCTGGTAAATGTAGTCTCTTATGGTCAATCTTCCAATGATATGCCTACAAATACGTCACAATGCTGCAGACACCTTGGGGAAACGACAGAAAGTGTAGGCTCATTCCTTGCACATTCATAGCCATATAAGGAGACATTGGAACCCAGCACCTTCAGAATCTGGGCCATTTCCTGTTTGAAATGTCATCTTGGTTTCACCTGTAGCATCAGTTCTGTGGCACTCACAGATAATATCTTTGCAGTTTTGGAAACGTCAGAGTTTTCTTTCCAAAGCCGTCAATTATATGCATAGTCGAGCATCTTTTCGTGACAAAATATCTTGTTTAAAACGGGACCATTTTTTAATCCAAAAATTAAAAGAGCGCCCCCCTATATCGAAGAAGTTAACAGCTTCTAGCCATAAGACTGCTGAACAGTTAATCAAATGGCTACCCGGACAATTTGCATTGAACAGACTTTTGTACTGACTCTCTCTGCCTTTAAATTGTTTAACTTGGGTCAAACGTTTCGGGCAGCCTTCCACAAGCTTCCCACAATAAGTTGGGTGCATCTTGGCCCATTGCTCCTGACAGTGTCACGTCTTCTAGAAGTAGTGGGTTGGAGTCAGGTGCAGAGAGCAGAGGGTTCGGACAATCGTATTTATTCCGGTACAAACGGTCACTCCAAAACACTAGGCGCATAAAACTGACTGGCCCAAACACAGGACCCAAACAGTCCCGAGAAAATAAAATACAAAATGCACATCTACAAACTAACAGAGGAACAATTGCGCACAAACATAGGCGGGCCTAATAGGCTTAAATAGACCTACATCAAGAAACAAAATAAGAGACAGGTGCAACCAATAAGACCAAACGAACAGAAAAGGAAAAAGGGATCGGTGGCGGCTAGTAGACCCGAACAGGCAGGGGAGCAGTACCCCCCCACCACCGGCCTCAGGGGTGAACCGGGGGGCGAGGCACAGAGCGATCCGAGTGGAGGCGGTGGAAGTCCCTCAGTAGTGAAGGGTCCAAAATGTCCCACACCGGTACCCAGCAACTCTCCTCCAGACCGTACCCCTCCCAGTCCACGAGGTACTGTAGGCCCCTCACCCGGCGTCTAGAGTCCAGAATAGCATTACAGTGTACGCCTCCGGCACCTCACCTTCCTGCAGGGGACCAGCCACCACCTGCCTGAGGAGAGACACATGAAACGAGGGGTTAATGCGATAGTAAGGAGGAAGCTTTAACCTATAACACACCTTGTTTATCCTCCTAAGGGCTTTAAATGGCCCCACACACTGCGGCCCCAGCTTCCGGCAGGGCAGGCGGAGGGGCAGGTTTCGGGTAAAGAGCCAGATCCGGTCCCCCGGTGCAAACACGGGGGCCTCACTGCGGTGCTGGTCAGTTCTCTTCTGCCGTCCAATAGCTTGTTTTAATGATTCCTGGATGGCTCTCCAGGTGTCCTTCGAGCGCTGCACCCATTCCTCCACAGCAGGAGCCTCGGTCTGGCTCTGATGCCACGGAGCCAGGACCGGCTGGTAGCCCAACACGCACTGGAACATGGCATGTTTGTAGAGGAGTGGCGAAGGGAATTCTGAGCCACCTCCACCAATGAGACGTACCTTGCCCATTCACCAGGCCGGTCCAGGCAATACGACCGCAGAAACCTACCCACATCCTGGTTCACTCTCACCACCTGCCCATTACTCTCGGGGTGGAAACCCGAGGTCAGGATGACCGAGACCCCCGACCTCGATCAGAAACGAGCCTGGCCGATAGAAAATCGTAAAACGAAATCGGGTAAAAAAAAAAAAGGCCCACCGGGCCTTACACGGAATCAATCTCCTCGCTGCACGGATATACTCGAGATTACGATGGTCAGTCCAGATGAGGAAAGGGTGTTTGGCTTGAGGGGGCCAATGTCTCCACGCCTTCAGAGCCTTGACAACAGCTAACAACTCCCGGTCCCCCACGTCATAGTTCCGCTCCTCCGGACCGAGCTTCCTCGAAGAAAGCGCAGGGGCAGAGCTTTGGTGGCGTGCCGGAACGCTGTGATAGCATGGCTCCCACCCCAGCCTCGGACACGTCCACCTCCACTATGAATGCCAAAGAGGGGTCCGGAAGAGCCAGCACGGGAGCGTCGGTGAACAGCTCCTTCAGGCGACTGAAGGCTCTGCCCACCTCTGCAGACCAGCGCAAGCGCGCCGCCCCCCCCTTCAGCAGTGAGTTAATGGGAGCAGCCACCTGACCAAAACCCACGATAAACCTCCGGTAATAATTGGCAAACCCTAAAAACCGCTGCACCTCCTTTACCGTGGTCTGAGTCAGCCAATTACGCACGGTTGTAACGCGGTCACACTCCATCACCACTCTAGAGGTGGAAATGCGATAACCCAGGAAGGAAACGGCTTGTTTGGAGAACACACATTTCTCAGCCTTGACGTACAGGTCATGCTCCAGCAGTTTCCCAAGTACCCTACGCACCAGAGACACGTGCGCGTGCGTGTGGCAGAGTAGATCAGTATATCATCGATATACACTACCACACCCTGCCCATGGCAGGTCTCTGAGAATCTCGTCTACGAAAGATTGGAAAACGGCTGGAGCATTCTTCAACCCATACGGCATGACGAGGTACTCATAATGGCCTGATGTGGTACTAAACGCGGTCTTCCACTCATCTCCCTCCCGGATACACACCAAATTATACGCACTCCTGAGGTCCAGTTTTGTTACGAAACGCGCTCCGTGAAATGATTCCACCGCCGTGGCGATGAGAGGTAGCGAGTAACTAAACCCCACTGTGATGGAATTTAGACCTCCATAATCAATGCACGGACGCAGACCTCCTTCTTTCTTCGCAAAAAAAGAAGCTCGAGGAGACGGTTGACATGGAGGGCCGAATGTACCCCTGTCCCAGAGATTCAGTGACGTATGTCTCCATAGCCACTGTCTCCTCCTGGGACAACGGGTACATGTGACTCCTGGAAAGTGCAGCGTTTACCAGGAGGTTTATCGCGCAATCCCCTCGTCGATGACGTGGTAATTGGGTCGCCCTCTTCTTACAGAAGGCAATAGCCAAATCGGCATATTCAGAGGGATTGCGCACAGTGGAAACCTGCTCTGGACTCTCCATCATCGTCACACCGATAGAAACTCCTATGCACCTGCCTGAACACTCCTCTGACCACCCTCTGAGAGCCCCCTGTCTCCATGAAATCTCAGGATTGTGATTAGCCAGCCAGGGAATCCCCAGTGCCACTGGAGACGCAGGTGAAACAATAAGGAAGAGACTAATCCGCTCCTTATGATCCCCCTGCGTTACCATGTCCATCGGAACCGTGGCATCCCCGACCAGCCCTGACCCTAATGGTCGGCTGTCTAAGGAGTGCACGGGGAAAGGTTGGTCTAACGACACCAGGGGAATCCCACGATCCATAAAGTTCCCGGCTGCACCTGAATCGACTAGCGCCTTATGCTGTAGAGAGGGAGACAACTCAGAAAAATAAATTAGTAAGAACATATGACCAACAGGGAGCTCTGGGTGAGTCTGGTGCTGACTCACATTGGGTGAACGAGGAGTGCTCTGCCTACCATCCCTACTCCCAGACAAGCTCCTCCAGCACCGACCACAGCTGGTGCAGGAGGAGCATCGTCCGGGTCCCCCTCGATGCGGCCACCCTAACTCCATGGGGATTGGAGCGGGAGAACCTGGAGGTGGAACCAACAGGGCCCGTTCTGGACGCCCACGGGCAGCCAGCAGGTTGTCCAGTCGGATGGAAATGTCAAGAAGTTTGTCGAGGGAGAGGGTGGTATCCCGACAAGCTAGCTCCCTGCGGATGTCCTCCCGGAGGCTACAGCAATAGTGGTCAATCAGGGCCCTGTCGTTCCACCCCGCCCCGGCAGCCAAGGTCCGGAACTCCAGCGCAAAGTCCTCGTCTCCTGTTGCAGGTGAAACAGCCGAACGCAGCCCTGAACCGGCAGGTGAACTTGGGGTAGTGATCCCTTGCCGAGTCTGGGCCATTCCACACTGTTTTGGCCCACTCCAGGGCTCGACCCGTCAGACAGGAGACGAGGGCACTCCCGCTCTCCTCCCCTGAGGGAGTCGGGCGAACGGTAGCCAGGTACAGCTTCAGCTGTAGTAGGAACCCCTGGCACCCAGCCGCCGTTCCATCGTACTCCCTGGGGAGCGCAAGACGCAGGGCACCGGATCCGGACACCGGAGGAGGGGTAGGTGGTGCTGGTGGAAGAGGAGCTGGGGGTGAGTTAGGGAGGCCACTCCTCTCCCATCGGTCCATCATCTCCCTCATCTGGTACATTGCCGACCCGATACGGTGGAGAATGGCCATATGATGGAGAACTCGCTCCTCCATAGATGGGAAAGGAGGTGCAGCTGCTCCTGACTCCATTCAATGGTGCGGGATTCTGTCACGTCTTCTAGGAGTAGTGGGTTGGAGTCAGGTGCAGAGAGCAGAGGGTTCGGACAATCGTATTTTATTCCGGTACAAACGGTCACTCCAAAACACTAGGCGCATAAAACTGACCGGCCCAAACACAGGACCCAAACAGTAAAGGTAAAAGGGATCGGTGGCGGCTACTAGACCGGTGACGATGACCGCCGAGCGCCGCCCAAACAGGCAGGGGAGCCACCTTCGGTGGGAGTCGTGACACAAAGCTGGTGTAACTGAGTCAGGTTTGTAGGCCTCCTTGCTCGCACACACTTTTTCTGTTCTGCCCACAAATGTTCTATAGGATTAAGGTCAGGGCTTTGTGATGGCCACTCCAATAGCTTGACTTTGTTTTCCTTAAGCCATTTTGCCACAAGTTTGGAAGTGTTTTTGGGGTCATTCTCCTTTTTGGAAGATCGATTTACGACCAAGCTTTAACTTCCTGACTGATGTCTTGAGATGTTGCTTCAATATATGCACGTAATTTTCCTCCCTCATGATGCCTTTATTTTGTGAAGTGCAACAGTCCCTCCTGCAGCAAAGCACCCCCACAACATGAGGGCTGCCACTCCGTGCTTCACGGTCGGGATGGTGTTCTTAGGCTTGCAAGCATCTCCCTTTTTCCTCCAAACATAACATTGGTTATGATGGCCAAACAGTTCAATTTTTGTTTCATCAGACCAGAGGACATTTCTCTAAAAAGTACGATCTTTGTCCACATGTGCAGTTGCAAACCGGAGTCTGGTTTTATTATGGCAGTTTTGGAGCAGTGGCTTCTTCCTTGCTGAGCGGCCTTTCAGGTTATGTCGAAATAGGACTCGTTTTACTGTGGATATTGATACTTTTGTACCTATTTCCTCCAGCATCTTCACAAGGTCCTTTGCTGTTGTTCTGGGATTGATTTGCACTTTTCGCACCAAAGTACATTCATCTCTAAGAGACAGAACGTGTCTCATTCCTGAGCGGTATGACAGCTGTGTGGTCCCATGATGTTCATACTTGCATACTCTTGTTTGTACAGATGAATGTGGTACCTTCAGGCATTTGTAAATCGCTCCAAAGGATGAACCACACTTGTGGAGGTCTAAAAACAAAATCTGAAGTCTTGGCTTATTTATTTTTATTTTCCAATGATGTCAAGCAAAGAGGCACTGAGTTTGAAGGTAGGCCTTGAAATACATCCACAGGAACACCTCCAATTGACTCAAATGACGTCAATTAGCCTATCAGAAGCTTCTGAATCCATGACATCATTTTATGGAATTTTCCAAGCTGTTTAAAGGCACAGTCAACTTAGTGTATGTTAACTTCTGACCCACTGGAATTGTGATACAGTGAATTATAATTAAATAATCTGTAAACAGTTGTTGGAAAAAAATGACTGTGTCATGCACAAAGGAGATGTCTTAACCGACTTGCCAAAACTATAGTTTGTTAACAATACATTTGTGGCGTGGTTGAAAAACAAGTTTTATTGACTCCAACCTAAGTGTATGTAAACTTCCGACTTCAACTGTTTTCACTGCTGGTCCTCTATTTATTATCTATTCTGATTGCCTAGTCCCTTTTACCCCTAACTCCATGTACATATTACCTCAACTACCTTGTACCCCTGCACATTGACTCAGTACCGGTACTCTTTGTATATAGCCTTGTTATTGTTACTATTTAAAAAATATTTTACACTGCATTGTTGTGAAAGGACTCGTTGGTAAGCATTTCATGGTAAAGTTGTGATCGGCATGTGACAAATAATATTTAATTTGATTTGGATATATTGATGTCAACTACACCACAGTGCCTCAAGTAGTTCAGAACTACAGTAACCCAACCCCAAAGTTTGCTGATTATTCAATTGATAAGCCTCTGTTCAGAATGCAGGCTGACAGACGTATAATGGGTCAGTATATTCGCCATAAGGATTCAGCCACTTCATAGAGCAATCCACCACATCCATATCTCTGCCTGAGAAGCCTCATCACTCCTCTAACTGCAGCCATCAGTATTCATGAGACTTCCTGGACTAAACGCTGTGAATGAGTAGCTGTTATGAGTACGACACAGTGTCAGCAGAGATTACAATCACAACTAAGCACGGGCAACACTTTCCGGAGACCGTGAATATTCATCAGTACATGGTGTGGCCTGGTGGTGGTTGAGCGGTGGGGTTGACTGACACAAGGACCATGGCACCGATAATAGGAATTCCTTCAGTTGAATTCCCACGGTTGAACACGGCAGAGTTTGGTCTAACAATTGAGGAATCTATGGATGCCATAGAGGCTCTGGAGAATAACACAGAACAAGGTTATTGCTCAGGAGGTAGTGACTTTTCACAGTAAATTGCACTTTGACACCGTCCCACCGACACTTTTTTCAGAGGTGGGTTTTGCATTCTTTTATTTCAACAGGAATATACAGTGAATCGCTCATATACAACCAAGTCCATATGAATCCATTATGCTATCCGCTCCAGTAGCCTTTTCTAAGAGAAAAGAAGTACAAGGAGGCATCTTTCTCCCATCAGAGGGAAGTTATTTTTATCAAAATAGTTTCCACCTCCTCTTTAGATGCATATTGAGGACACAATGCCTTTGTGTGATCTTCAAATCAGGTTAATATTATCCTAAGAGGTTAAAATCTGGGACAACTGAAAAGGAAGAAATTGACGCAAAAGGGGATAATTTCGGGCCTCTCCAGGTGCTGTTTGAAAGACTGATAAGGCTGTTGACTTTGATTCCAACTGTGTTCACACTCTCTGTCTCCGACGGTGATGACTCTGTTCCCCCCTGGACTGAAATATTTCCCACAACATCATGAAGCACAGCAGTCTCTCTCTCTCTCTCTCTCCACATCTCTCGCCGTCTCTTATCTCTTCTCATTTCTCTATTCATCTCACTCTTGCTTCTCTCTCTTTCTCTCACTCACTCTTTCTCTCTCTGCATCGCTCTTTTTCTCTCTCCTCTCTCTCTCTCTCTCTCTCTCTCTCACTGTCACTAACTACGCTACCAGCATGTGTTGAACACATAGAACAGAAGTGTTTTTGTTTGTTTGGCCCTTTGATGTAATTGTCAACAGATATTGTATCATAACATGTAAGCTGTAACAGACACATTAAGATTTCTAAAGTCTTATGTCAATATTTTCATACTTAGCATTTTTTTTGAGAGAGTGCTTGACATGCATTGTGTAATGATACAGTGTCAGATGGCTTGACATCCTTCAGTGGCCTTAGTTCAGATAAAAACACCTGAGAAGCTAAGGCGAGAGGATATATACAGGGGGGGGCATCCCAAATGGCATCCTATTCAGTATACAGCAGTGGTATTCAAACTTTTTTGCAAGAATATCTCAAGACCCCACCACACTCCAAATCTAATGGCACAACCTTAAAATCTGTACATTTTGATTTTACATCAACAAATAACCTTCAATTAATTTCATTAAACCAATAAATACATTTACTCAATAACATTTAATTTTTCAACTTATCTTTCTCAGAAACGTTTGTATATTCTCACTTACAATAATCTGCTATCTAATTTTGTGTGTACATTTTGGTGACCCCAC
Organism: Oncorhynchus masou masou; assembly: GCF_036934945.1. Taxonomy (NCBI): domain Eukaryota; kingdom Metazoa; phylum Chordata; class Actinopteri; order Salmoniformes; family Salmonidae; genus Oncorhynchus; species Oncorhynchus masou. The sequence goes on from NC_088223.1 coordinate 20,527,471, forward strand.
TGCAGTTCCCACATGACCCCAAACGTTGAATTCCACTGTCAAAAGCATGACTTTTGGAGTCCTATCGGGCCTTGGTCAAAGGTAGTGCACTATATAGGAAGTCATTTTGTGGCACAGCAGGCAGACTGTAACACTATGCTATCTCTCCGTGCCTTTGCAGAGGGGGAGAAATCGAAACTGAAGAATCATCTTGAGCAGAAGCCTCAGGCGCAGTGGGGCTCCATGGACCCTTCCAGAATAAACAGAGGTCCTCTGGAGGATATCAACTCACCTGAACAGTGAGTTGTCCTCAAAACATCTCCCTCCTAATTTATTTTTTCTTCTTCCCGTTGAATTTTTCAACAGATATATTGTTCCCACCAGCAGCACTGCATGGCAGTTGTTCTGGTAATTTTGGAAAGCTGCCGCGGTCATCCCTGTCTTCAAAGGGGGTAACACTCTAAACCCAAACTATTAAAGACCTATATCTATCCTACCCTGCCTTTCGAAAGTTTTTGAAAGCCAAGTTAACAAACAGATCACCGACCATTTCAAATCCCACCGTACCTTCTCCGATATGCAATCTGGTTTCAGAGCGAGTCATGGTTGCACCTCAGCCACGCTCAAGGTTCTAAACGATATCATAACCAACATCAATAAAAAACAATACTGTGCAGTCGTCTTCATCGACCAGGCCAAGGCTTTCGACTCTGTCAATCACCGCATTCTTATCGGCAGACTCAACAGCCTTGGTTTCTCAAATGACCGACTTTTTTCTCTGTATACATCAATGATGTCGCTCTTGCTGCTGGTGATTCTCTGATCCACCTCTACGCAGATGACACCATTCTGTATACTTCTGGCCCTTCTTTGGGCACTGTTTTAACAAACATACAGACGAGCTTCAATGCCATACAACACTCCTTCCGTTGCCTCCAACTGCTCTTAAATGCAAGTAAAACTAAATGCATGCTTTCAACCGATCGCTGCCCGCACACGCACCCGCCCGTCTAGCATCACTACTCTGGACGGTTCTGACTTATGTGGACAACAACAAATACCTAGGTGTCTGGTTAGACTGTAAACTCTCCTTCCAAACTCACATTAAGCATCTCCAATCCAAAATTAAATATGGAATCGGCTTCCTATTTCACAACAAAGTATCCTTCACTCATGCTGCCAAACATACCCTTGTAAAACTGATTATTCTACCGATCCTTGACTTCGGCTATGTCCAACACTACTCAGTAAATTGGATGTAGACTATCACAGTGCCATCTGTTTTGTCACCAAAGCCCCGTATACTACCCACCACTACAACCTGTATGCTCTCATTGGCTGGACCTCGCTTCATATTTGTCGCCAATCCCACTGGCTCCAGGTCATCTATAAGTCTTTGCTAGGTAAAGCCCCGCCTCAGCTCACTGGTCACCATAGCAGCACCCACCCGTAGCACACGCTCCAGCAGGTATATTTCACTGGTCATCCCCAACACCTACTTTGGCCACCTTTCCTTCCAGTTCTCTGCTACCAATGACTGGAACAAATTGCAAAAATCACTGAAGCTGGAGTCTTATATCTCCCTCACTAACTTTAAGCATCAGTTGTCAGAGCAGCTTACCGATCATTGTACCTGTACACAGCCTGTAAATAGCCCACCCAACTACCTCTTCCCTATTTATTTTTTTGCACCCCAGTATCTCGACTTGCACATGAATCTTCTGCACGTCTATCACTCTAGTGTTTAATTGCTATATTGTAATTATTTCACCACTATGGCATATTTTATTGCCTTACCTGCCTAATCTTACTACATTTGCACACACTGTATATAGATTTTTGTATTGTGTTATTGACTGTACGTTTGTTTATCCTATGTGTAACTCTGTGTTTGTGTCGCTCTGCTTTGTCTGCTTTATCTTGGCCAGGTCGCAGTTGTAAATGAGAACTTGTTCTCAACTGGCCTACCTGGTTAAATAAAGGGGGGGGGGAAATGCAAAAAAAGATGAACCAATATAAGGTCTCAATCATCTTTCTTTCTTCACACACACGGTTTTACTATCCTTGTGGGGACCAAACAATTGATTCCCATTCAAAATCCTATTATCTAGCCCCTCAACCTAATCCTAACCCTAAAAGACCTGGGCAGAAAATGTTTGTATTTTGTAGTTAATTTGAAAATGCCAACTTTTTAAATACTTGAGGTAGTCGAATATAATTTCTATAGAGTTTCAACTAAAAGGCAACTATTTGATTTTCAAATACAGGAATATTTGAAAGTATTTTGAATAACTCTCAGTAAACCAAGTAATGTTTGAAGGAATTTGAATACAAAAGTATTGATGGCTGCCAAATATTTGATGAAGAACCAAAAACTACAACAGTTAGTTGAATTAGTCCAAATATATAATCATAAGCACGTGATTTGCAGGGCTCTAAGATATTAATCTTAATATAGCCTGTAGCCTAGAATTAAATACATGAGGGACATGGAATCACCTCAAATTACAGTAAACCATGTTTGCAGCTTCAAAAGAACAAACAAATATATTTTTATAATCTGTGGCATAAGGTAATACAGTAACACTTGACACCAGCCATACTTGGTGTCAAAGTGGTTTCTGTATAGCACTTTGTGACATCGGCTGATGTAAAAAGGGCTTTATAAATAAATGTGATTGATGGATAATAGCATTGAAGTGACTTTAAAAAATATTTTTCTTTAAGAATTGCAATAATCTATCTACTACTACTACAAAGGTAGATCATTCAAGTGATGTTCACAATGTTTAAAAAAAATGTTTATTAACTCTTTGATTATAACAATTGCAACATTTGTTGTTACGTAGGACTTTGAAATGTCTTTATAATTGCATAATAATTTTATTACGTAAGTGTAATGAAGAATTATTCCTGTGCAGCAGTGTTACCTTTCCTGTCTCGCCTCCAGACTGTAGTCGGGCAGCTCAGGGGAGCCTTCACTTGCTAGCAACAGGGCCAGAGCAATTTATGGATGCTCTGGGGTAATTCCGACATTTGGGGATCTTATCCGCTGCTAATAATGAGTTTGTCTGGAATTCCTCTGAAGTAGTTGACATATTTATTAAACTTGTAGACCATGTGAGGTAGTCTGAATGGCAAAATAAAACACTGGTCAAGCGGAGCAAAAAGAGTTGCTCACAGTTCGGCTGCAGCTTAGCCACCACCACAATAGCATCAAAAACTAAAGTTAACTTACTACGTTACCCATAATGCACTTTAGTTTTTTAAAGCTATCCCTACTTTATCAACAGTAGTTACAAAAACTCTCAGCTCATTGCTAGGCAATCAAAATGCTATTACCAAAGTATTATGTAACAACATGCTAATAAAATGTTTTCTCCAAACGTAAGTACAATTGTATTACACCGGCACAATAAGTGTAATGTTAAGTGTCACTGAGAATGCTACAGTGACAGTAACAAAATATGTCTAAGTCTTGAAAGGAAAGGAAATATCCCAAAACTGCCTTCTTGAATCAAATCCTGCCAAGCTAGATTGAAAATCATGTTAGTTTGTATTCTGATTAAACTATCCCTTTAAAGATGGTAAAGTGTGAGTTTGAAACAAGAACACTTATCTGTACAAAATGTAATTGGTGTGACTTAATTATGTATAAACCTGAGGCGATGGACATTCAGGAGAATTAACATTTACAAAATGTTCAGCTATAAATGTATTGTATTAGGTATCAAGGTAAGACCCAAGTGCAGACTGTGTGACATAATAATGTTTATTGTAACAACAGGGGCAGGCAAATGACAAGTCAAGGCAGGCAGGGGTTGATAATCCAGAGTAGGAGCAAAGGTACAGGACGGCAGGCAGGCTCAGGGTCAGGCAGAGTGGTCAGGCAGGCGGATACAGGGTCACGACAGGCAAGGGTCAAAAACCAGGAGGACATTGAAAAAGAGAAGCTGGGAAAAGACAGGAGCTGACAGGACAAAACGCTGGTAAGCGTGACAAACAAGACGACCTGCCCCAGACAGACAGAAAACACGGGTATAAATACCCAGAGGATAAGTGGGGAAGATGGGTGACACCTGGAGGGGGTGGAGACGAGCACAAGGACAGGTGAAACAGATCCGGGCGTGGCAGTATTGTATGTAGATTAAGTGAAGAATTTAATTCCAAAATGTTATATATCAAAGTTCAGAAATATTGGTAAATTAGCTTTTAATGTTAACAGTTTGTTTTCATGGAATAGGGTTGTTCGATGAGAAGACATATTTGTTGAAAATCTATCACTTTATGGTTTCATTTCAGAGAGACAAATAATCATGTTTTGCTGCAAAATGTTATATATCCGGTTCACTCACAGAGAAGTAAGACTGCTAGGTTGTACACAGTCAAATGTAACAAATAGCAAAACATTTTTAAAGAAATGTACAAATGATACATTTGTGACATCAATATTATTGTATTTTTTGTCAATACAGTAATATGAGATCTGTATGTAAAATATTTAAGTTTGGTTTTCAGTCATTTCGCAGATGCTCTTATCCAGAGCGACTTATAGTTTGTGCATTCATAGCTAGGTGGGAGTCCCACGGGGCGGTGCACAATTGGCCCAGCGTCACCCGGGTTAGGGGGGATTTAGCCGGCAGGGATGATCTTTTCCTCATCGCACTCTAGCGACTCCTGTGGTGGGCCGGGCGCAATGCACGCTGACATGATCGCCAGGTGTATGGTGTTTCCTCCGACACATTGATGCGGCTGGCTTCCGGGTTAAGCGGGCATTGTGTCAAGAAGCAGTGAGGCTTGGCTGGGTTGTGTTTCGGAGGACGCATGGCTCTCAACCTTCACCTCTTCAGAGTCCGTACGGGAGTTGCAGCGATGAGACAAGACTGTAACTACCCTTTGGATAATAAATACATATACACAGTGACTTGCAAAAGTTTTTATCCCCCTTGGCGGTTTTCCTATTTTTTTGCATTACACCCTGTAATTTATATGTATTTTATTTGGATTTCATGTAATGTAAAACACAAAATACGTCAAATTGGTGAAGTGAAATTTAAAAAATTACTTGTGTAAAACCAAAAAAATGTAAACAACTGAAAATTGGTGCGTGCATATGTGTTCACCCCCTTTGCTAAATAAGATCTGGTGCAACCAATTACCTTCAGAAGTCATATAATTAGTTAGATTGCACACAGGTGGACTTTATTTAAGTGTCACATGATCTCAGTATATATACACCTGTTCTGAAAGGCCCCAGAGTCTGAAACACCACTAAGCAAGGGGCACCACCAAGCAAGCGGTACCATGAAGATCAAGGACCTCTCAAGACAGGTCAGGGACAAAGTTCTGGAGATCAGGGTTGGGGTTGTAAAAAAATATCCGAAACTTTGAACATCCCACGGAGCACCATTAAATTCATTATAAAAATTGGAAAGAATATGGCACCACAACAAACCTGCCAAAAGAGGGCCGCCCACTAAAACTCACAGACCAGGCAAGGAAGGCATTAATCAGAGGCAACAAAGATACCAAAGATAACCCTGAAGGACCTGCAAAGCTCCACAGCGGAGATTGGAGTATCTGTCCATAGGACCACTTCAAGCCGTACACTCCACAGAGCTGGGCTTTACGGAAGAGTGGCCAGAAAAAAGCCATTGCTTAAAGAAAAAATAAGCAAACATGTTTGGTGTTCGCCAAAAGGCATGTGGGAGACTCCCCAAACAAATTGAAGGTACGCTGGTCAGATGAGACTAAAATTGAGCTTTTTGGCCATCAAGGAAAACACTATGTCCAACATCTCTCATCACCCCAAGATCCTCATGCCCACGGTGAAGCATGGTGGTGGCACCATCATGCTGTGGGGATGCTTTTCATCAGACATGGGAAACTGGTCAGAATTGAAGGAATGATGGATGGCGCTAAATACAAGGAAATCCTTGAGGGAAACCTGTTTCAGTCTTTCCAGAGATTTGAGACTGGGACGGAGGTTCACCTTCCAGCAGGACAATGACCCTAAGCATTCTGCTAAAGCAACACTCGAGTGGTTTAACGGGAAACATTTACATGTCTTGGAATGGCCTAGTCAAAGCCCAGACCTCAATCCACTTGAGAATCTGTGGTATGACTTAAATATTGCTGTACACCAGTTTTGTACACCAGTTTGTACACCAGTACACCAGTTTTGCTTTGAAGAATGGGCAAAAATCCCAGTGGTTAAATGTGCCATGCTTATAGAGACAACCCAGGAGACCTGCAGCTGTAACTGCTGCAAAAGGTGTTTCTGCAAAGTATAGACTTTGGGGGAGTGAATAGTTATGGACGCTCAAGTTTTCAGTTGGTTTTGTATTATTTCTTGTTTGTTTCACAATAAAAATATTTAGCATCTTCAAAGTGGCAGGCATGTTGTGTAATCAAATGATACAAACCCCCCAAAAAATCTATTTTAATTCCAGGTTGTAAGGCAACAAAATAGGAAAAATGCCAAGGGAGGTGAATACTTTTGCAAGCCACTGTATATATAAAAGAATAAAATAACTAGGTGAGACAACCACATCAAAGTCAATATACTGGATACAAACATTCCATTCCATTTCAGCTAAGTAATGGATATATAGCATTTTGCAACGAAAGCCATTTTAACACACATACATGCATTAAGAATCTGAGAACAATCATATTTTACACACACATGAATTTACCGTAAGCAATAAATACATTCTGACCAAAAAACACAAATGTGAAAAACGTGTGGATATAGCATTTTGGAACAAAACTCTTCAAATATGACTGTCAGATAGATTGGAATAGTATGGGATATTGTGTGTGCTCTGTTCATTCTATTCCTATCTTCAACATGAAGTTCCAGATACAGCCCTGCCACTAGTTGATGGCAGCCAATCCAAAATTTCAGAAAAATAGTCACTTCCTGAGATCTGTATTCAAATATTTGTTTTAAGTAGTTTCTTTCTCAGATCTGTATTCAAATAGTTGTTCCCCTGGATTATTTTTTTTTCTCCACAAATTATAGTTCAAACTATAGTTATCCCAGGTCTGAACCTTAACCCCAAACTCCTACCCCTAATTTCTCACCCTCACCCTAAACTTTACCCCTAAAATAGCCTAAAATAGCCTTTTTCCTTGTGGGGAATGACACAATGTTTTACTACCCTTGTGAGGACTTCTGGTGCCCACAAGGATAGTTAAACCAAAAACACACATTTCCCATCCCTCACTCACACACACACACACATACGACTGACTGCATGTTGTCCCAACTCTTAAAATGTATTGGTCCAGAACACTCATAGCACACTCAGGTGACAAATAACGAACTACCTTCACTTATTATTCATAAACAGGCTGGGGAATGTCAACTTCATCAGAGAAGGAAAAAATAGTTTCATGCATCATTGAGAGCCCTTCTTTCCCTCCTCCTCTCCTCCCCCTGTCCTCCCAGTTCTCCTCTCCTCCTATGTTCATCTAACTGGGACTGGATAGAGAGAACACATAAGAAATAGAGAGGGAGAGAGAGCATGAGAACATGAGTGAGGACATGAGAACAAGAGCGGAAGCAGAAAAGGTGTGAAAGAGAGAGGGCAGAGAATGAGGCAGCGAGAACAACTCATAAGAGAGCTGCCATCCCCCAAGAGAAGCCAACAGAACAGCCCACTTCAGACCCCCACCACATGCAGGACAGACAAGACAGGACGCGCCACCCCATCCAACCCCCCCTCCTAGCACCCCCTGTCAGACCCCCTTATAGCCATCCTGACAACACACCCACACCCACTGAGGACACACAAAAGCCACAAATTGTGCTCCTAATAGACTCAAATGTCAAATTTGTGCTGGAAAACTAACTATTTTCTAAACAGAAAGTAGCTAAATTGTGGTGTCCAAATACCCGGCGTGTCCATAATTCACACAGGCACAAATTATCTGAGGGCCCAGCAGGAAAGGGTGGCCACAGCACTCAAGGGAGTGATTGAAAAAGCTTCTTCCACTTTCCCTCTACACAGGTGGTCATCTCCACCCTGCTACCACAAAGACGTTCACCCGGCCACCATACAGGGGGTGAATGCAAGCATTTCCCATGACTGTGTGTCAACACCAAATGTTACCTGGCCCATCACTGCACACTGGAGTTGGACAGCCTCTACGACCAGGTACACCTCTACAAGGTCACGTTCCCCACCTTTGCCAGGACCCTGAAAGACATTGCACTCAACCGCAGCCCCAGCAACTCACACAAGAGCAACAGAGTGTTGAGCACCCCGCCCAAACCTGCAAGACTCCCTACCAGGTCTGCAAGACTCCCTCCGGACTTGCAAGACTCCCCCCGGACCTGCAAGACTCCCCCTGGGCCTGCGGGACTCCCCCTGGACCTGCAAGACTCCCCCCGGACCTGCGAGACACACATATGCCCAGGACATGAGCAGGCAAACCGGCCCACCCCAACTCCTACACCCAAGCAAGCCCCATCCTGCGACCTAAGAGGCATTCACCAGATGCTCTGCTCAAATCTAATGGTCCGAAACTAAACTATGGGAATAACAACACTGGACACTATGGTACACAAAGCTTTTACCATCTCATGCTGGAATATACAAGGTCTGAGGCCATCTGTCATTGGCCAAAAGAGCAGAAACCATGACTTCGCCAAAGAAATTGGAAATTCCTTCAATAAACATGGTATCGATGAAATGGACCCACCAGCTGCCCTCTAGGTTACAGTGAGCTGGTAGTCCCATCCACCAAACTACCAGGAGTGAAACAGGGAAGGGACTTCAAATAGGGGGTTTGCTAATTTGGTATTGATCAGACCTAACTCACTCTATTCAATTTATCATATCAGGAGCATTTTACATCTGATTAGAAATAAATAAGGAAATGATCTCGACAGAGAACAGTGTCCTCTGTGTGCTACCTATATCCCCCCACTAGAATCCCCATACTTTAATGAAGACAGCTTCTCCACCCTAGAGCTCAACCACAGACTCAGGCACAAGTACTAGTCTGTGGTGACCTAAATTCCAGAACTGGACAAGAACCTGACATCCTCAGAACACAGGGGGACAAACACCTACCTGGAGGTGACAACATCCCCTCCCCAATATGACCCCCTAGACAAAACTATGAAATCATAACTAACAAAAACAGGTCACAACTATGTCGCATACTGTAACTTAGTAAACAGTAGGCATCGAGGGGACTCCTACGGTAGGTACACTTCAAATCAAATGAAATCAAATGAAATCAAATTGTATTGGTCACATACACATACTTAGCAGTTGTTATTGCGGGTGTAGTGAAATACTTGTGTTCCGAGTTCCAATAGTGCAGTAGTATCTAACATTTCACAACAATACACACAAATCTAAAAGTAAAAGAATGGAATAAAGAAATATCTAAATATTAGGACGAGCAATGTCGGACAGGCATTAACTAGAATACAGGACATACATATGAAATGAGTAAAACAGTATGCAAAGATTATTAAAGTACCAGGGTTCCATTATTAAAGTGACCAGTGATTCCATGTCTATCTACATATGGCAGCAGCCTCAGTGAAGGTGTGAAGGTGAAAACTTAGCAGTAGGAAGCCTGAACTATAAGTTTGACCTATCAGCTAATATACAACATTTTAATTCAGGCAGAAAACCTAAGACAACTAACAACAATGAGAAATGTTTGATAAAGAATGCAAAAACGTAACAAATTTATTTAGAAACCTATCCAAACAAAAACACAGAGACACAGAAAACCTTAGTTTACGCCTTCACTATGGTCGAACAGTAAAACAATCTAGAAATACACTAAGAAAAAAGGAACAGCATGTTAGGAAACAGCTCATTGTGACTGAAGAATCCATAGAATCAAATCACTTATTGAAAACTGGAACACACTAAACAAACAACAACACAAAGAGCTATCTATCCAAAATGGAGATGTATGGATCAACCACTTCTCCAACCTTTTCAACCATATAACAAAGCACCAAGAGCAAAAACATATACAGTACATGATCATTTACAAAACTTAAACATCTATTAAAGACTATCAGAACCCACTGGATTCTCCAGTTTCATTGAAACTTGAAACTACAGGACAACATGCAAACCCCTTCACACCAAAAAAAGCCTGTGGTATTGATGGTATACTAAACAAAATGATAAAATATACAGACCACGAATTCAAATAGGCTATTAATAAACTCTTCAGCATTATCCTCAGCTATGGCGTCTTCCCCAATATTTGGAACCAAGGTCTGATCACCCCGATCCACAAAAGTGGAGACACATTTGACCCCGATAATTACCAAGGAGTCAATAGCAATCTTGGAAAAATCCTCTGCAGTTTCATCAACAGCAGACTCCAACATTTCCTCTGTGAAAACAATGTCCTGAGCAAATGTCAAATTGTATTCTTACTAAAATACCATACGACAGACCATGTATACACTATACACACCTGTATTGACAAACAAAACTAGACAAAATAAAAAAAGCTTTTGACTTAATTTGGCATTCGGATATGCTATACAAAATGATGAAAAGTGTGTTCGGCGAAAAACATATGACATTGCCATTAGGAAAAACATGTGACATTACAAAATCTATGTACACAAGTGTGTAGTTAAAAACACACAGGTGTCTTTCCACAGGGCCATGGGGTGAGACAGGTATGCAGCTTGAGCCCCACCCTATTCAACATACTGTATATATCAATGAATTGTCAAGGGCACTAGAACAGTCTGCCTCACCTGGTCTTGGAAATCAAATGTCTACTGTTTGCTGATTGTCTGGTGCTTCTGTCACCTAGAAGCATCATCTAGATCTTCTCCACATTCTGTCAGACTTGGGCCCTGACAGTAAAACTCAGTCGGACAAAAATAATGGTGTTCCAAAAAAGGTCCAGTAGCCAAGACAACAAATACAAATTGTACCTAGAAACTATAGCCATAGAGAACACAAAGAATACCTACCTCGGCCTAAACATCAACACCACAGGTAACTTCCACAAGGTTGTGAACGATCTAAGAGACAAGGCAAGAAGAGCCTTCTACGCCATCAAAAGGAACATTGAACTCAACATCCTAATTAGGATCTGGCTAAAAATACTTCAATCAGTTATAGAACCCATTGCCCTCTATGGTTGTGAGGTCTGGGGTCCATTCACCAAAGATATATTTGTGTACAATGCAAAACCCCTAACAATGCATGCAGAGTATAATAGGAATGTACCCACTAGTTATCAAAATCCAGAAAAGTGCTGTTAAATTCTACAACCACATAAAAGGAAGCGATGCCCACACATTCTACAAAGCCCTCACCTACAGAAAAATTAAACTAGAGAAGAGTCCCTTCGGTTAGCTTGATCTGGGACTCTTTTCATAAACACAAACAGATCCTACAAAGCCCCAGGACAGCGACACAATTAGACCCAGCCAAATTATGAGAAAGATAAATTATAACTATTTGACAGATTGGAAAGAATCAACCAAAAAAACTGAGCAAATTGGAATGCTATCTGGCGCTAAACAGAGAGTACACCGTGTCAGAATACCGGACCACTGTGACTGACCTAAAGTTTAAAAAAAATCCTTGACTATATACAGACTCAGTGAGCATAGCCTTGCTATTGAGAGAGGCCGCCGTAGGTAGACTTGGCTCTCAAGAAAAGACAAGCTATGTGCACACTGCCCAGAGAATGAAGTGGAACTGAGATGCACTTCCTATCCTCCTGCAAAATGTATGACCACATTAGAGACACATATTTCACACAAATCAAACAGACCCACAAATAAATTGAAAACAAATCAAACACTGACTAACTCCCATATCTGTTGGGCGAAATAGCGTAGTGTGCCGTCACAGCAGCAAGATTTGGCCCGTTGCCATGACAAAAGGGCAACCAGCGGAGCACAAACAGCATTGTAAATACCACCAATATGTATTTGTTTATTTATCTTCCCCTACTATTCGTACTACAACAATTTGCACATTGATAAAACATTGTACATAGCTGATAATATAACGCTTGAAATGTCTTTATCATTTAGAAACTTTTGTGAGTGTTTAGTGTTAGTTTGTAATAGTTTTTTGTTGATGATGTTTTGTCTTTTGACTTTTGTTTATTGTTTATTTCAACTGGAGAGAAGAGCGAGAAGAGAGAGAGCTTATGTATGTAACCAATGATTTATGGCTACGATTGGAAGCAGCACTGGCAGCAGGGCCTGAAAATAGACAGGAGACACAGAGCTATTCCCACTCCACATTAATGTTTGATCACATGGAGGGAGAGATAGAGAGAGGGTGGAGGGAAGAGTGAGGGAGAGATAGAGAGAGGGTGGAGGGAAGAGCGAGGGAGAGATAGAGAGAGGGTGGAGGGAAGGGCGAGGGAGAGATGGAGGGAAGAGCGAGGGAGAGATAGAGAGAGGGTGGAGGGAAGAGCGAGGGAGAGATAGAGAGAGGGTGGAGGGAAGAGCGAGGGAGAGATAGAGAGAGGGTGGAGGGAAGAGCGAGGGAGAGATAGAGAGAGGGTGGAGGGAAGAGCGAGGGAGAGATAGAGAGAGGGTGGAGGGAAGAGGGAGGGAGAGAGAGAGAGGGTGGAGGGAGAGAGAGAGGGTGGAGGGAAGAGCGAGGGAGAGAGAGAGGGTGGAGGGAAGAGCAAAGTGCGAGGGAGAGAGAGAGAGAGGGTGGAGGGAAGAGAGAGAGAGAGAGGGTGGAGGGAAGAGCGAGGGAGAGAGAGAGCGCAACATGGTCTCTGCAATTTGTATTATCCTGTACGCTGCATTAGGTTACATTATAACTGGAATAAAGATAAATAGTAATGTGATATTTTTGTCGGCACTAACTCCGCCATGGTTCACTGGACAAAGCCTATGGGAAATTCATTTTTTTAAATCGTGGGGGGGGGGGGGGGGTTGGGGATACACACCAAAAAAAGGTCTGTTGGAAACACAGGCTTATGAGATATATATTTTGTTCTATGAGGTAATCTTCATCATCTAACAACACTGTTTGTGAATTTTTAAGCATGTATGTACAGTGAGGCAAAAAAGTATTTAGTCAACCACTAATTGTGCAAGTTCTCCCACTTAAAAAGATGAGAGAGGCCTGTAATTTTCATCATAGGTACACTTCAACTATGACAGACAAAATGAGGAAGAAAAATCCAGCATTTATTTGCAAATTGTGGTGGAAAATAAGTATTTGGTCAATAACAAAAGTTTATCTCAATACTTTGTTATATACCCTTTGTTGGCAATGACAGAGGTCAAAATTTTCTGCAAGTCTTCACAAGGTTTTCACACACTGTTGCTGGTATTTTGGCCCATTCCTCCATGCAGATCTCCTCTAGAGCAGTGATGTTTTGGGGTTGTTGCTGGGCAACACGAACTTTCAACTCCCTCCAAAGATTTTCTATGGGGTTGAGATCTGGAGACTGGCTAGGCCACTCCAGGACCTTGAAATGCTTCTTACGAAGCCACTCCTTTGTTGCCCGGGCGGTGTGTTTGGGATCATTGTCATGCTGAAAGACCCAGCCATGTTTCATCTTCAGTGCCCTTGCTGATGGAAGGAGGTTTTCAGTCAAAATCTCACGATACATGGCCCCATTCATTCTTTCCTTTACACGGATCAGTTGTCCTGGTCCCTTTGCAGAAAAACAGCCCCAAAGCATGATGTTTCCACCCCCATGCTTCACAGTAGGTATGGTGTCCTTTGGATGCCACTCAGCATTCTTTGTCCTCCAACCACGACAAGTTGAGTTTTTACCAAAAAGTTATATTTTGGTTTCATCTGACCATATGACATTCTCCCAATCTTCTTCTGGATCATCCAAATGCACTCTAGCAAATTTCAGACGGGCCTGGACATGTACTGGCTTAAGCAGGGGGACACGTCTGGCACTGCAGGATTTGAGTCCCTGGCGGCGTAGTGTGTTACTGATGGTAGGCTTTGTTACTTTGGTCCCAGCTCTCTGCAGGTCATCCACTAGGTCCCCCTGTGTGGTTCTGAGATTTTTGCTCACCGTTCTTGTGATCATTTTGACCCCACGGGGTGAGATCTTGCGTGGAGCCCCAGATCGAGGGAGATTATCAGTGGTCTTGTATGTCTTCCATTTCCTAATACTTGCTCCCATAGTTGATTTCTTCAAACCAAGCTGCTTACCTATTGCAGATTCAGTCTTCCCAGCCTGGTGCAGGTCTACAATTTTGTTTCTGGTGTCCTTTGACAGCTCTTTGGTCTTGGCCATAGTGGAGTGTGACGGTTTGAGGTTGTGGACAGGTGTCTTTTATACTGATAACAAGTTCAAACAAGTGCCATTAATACAGGTAACGAGTGGAGGACAGAGGAGCCTCTTAAAGAAGATCTTTAATCTTGCTTGTTTGTAGGTGACCAAATACTTATTTTCCACTATAATTAGCAAGTAAATTCATAAAAAATCCTACAATGTGATTTTCTGGATTTTTTTTTCTCATTTTGTCTGTCATTGTAGAAGTGTACCTATGATGAAAATTACAGGCCTCTCTCATCTTTTTAAGTGGGAGAACTTACACAATTGGTGGCTGACTAAATACTTTTTTGCCCCACTGTAATTTAAAAACACACATAAAACACAAAGGCTTCATAATTTATAAATATCATGTTATTACCTGACTGATGTTATAAAACATCTCCTAAACTTGTGTTAACCTCAGACCTTATTTTCAGAATTTATCCCAAAACCCTATTCTTTCCCCATTCATTTTCCCCATAGCTTGGCTGAATTTGTTTTAGGGTTACAAGCTGGTGAACTCTATAGCGGTCCGACAATATAATATGAGTTTGTGGACCTATAGTATCATTTGTCTGACCTGGCCGTACAATAGCACACAAATTGGAGGATTTTAGTCAGGGTACGTAAACTAGGTTTTGCCTCAGGCCCACAAAAATTCTTAGCTAATAGGCCAGAGCATAATTAGTATATAATATTAGCACAATCAATTGGCCTACACTACAAATTAAACAACATTTTTAACACATGTGATTAGTACATAATAAACTCAGTGACAATAATATAATCATTTCGATCTGATTACGTTCATAAAATCCCCATGTCTCTATTCAATTGTTATTATTGTCTATTTCTCTGTACGTTGATTGGTGGGGAAAAACATTTTTGAGAAATGTCCTCTGGTCTGATGAAACAAAAATAGAACTGTTTGGCTATAATGACCATCGTTATGTTTGGAGGAAAAAGGGGGATGCTTGCAAGCCGAAGAACATCATTCCAACCGTGAAGCACGGGGGTGGCATCATCATGTTGTGGGGGTGCTTGCTGCAGGAGGGACTGGTACACTTCACAAAATAGATGGCATCAGGAGGAGGAAAATGATGTGGATATATTGAAGCAACATCTCAAGACATCAATCAGGAAGTTAAAGCTTGGTCGCAAATGAGTCTTCCAAATGGACAATGACTCCAAGCATACTTCCAGAATTGTGACTAAATGGCTTAAGGACAACAAGGTCAAGGTATTGGAGTGGCCATCACAAAGCCCTAACCTCAATCCTATAGAACATTTGTGGGCAGAACTGAAAAAGCGTGTGCGGGCAAGGAGGCCTAAAAACCTGACTCTGTTACACCAGCTCTGTCAGGGGGAATGGGCCAAAATTCACCCAACTTATTGTGGGAAGCTTGTGGAAGGCTACCCAAAGTGTTTGACCCAAGTTAAACAATTCAAAGGCAATTCTACCAAATACTAATTGAGTGTATGTAAACTTCTGACCCACTGGGAATGTGATGAAATAAATAAAATCTGAAATAAATAATTCTCTCTACTATTATTCTGACATTTCACATTCTTAAAATAAAGTGCTGATCCTAACTGACCTAAGACAGGGAATTTTTACTAAGATAAATGTCAGGAATTGTGAAAAAATGAGTTTAAATGTATTTGGCTAAGATGTATGTAAACTTCCGACTTCAACTGTATATTTTTACATAACTGGCACTTGTTTACGCAATTGGCTTGAAAAGCGATGGCTTTAGCAGGGAGGTGAGATGTGAGCTTTCACACCAAGCGGTAGCATGAAATGTTATTTTTTTCAGATGATTGATCCCCAAAGCCTGAAGAGCTGTGGTTTATGGGTCAGTGGAGAGGAGAGGAGAATAGAAGAAAGGGGAGGAGAGGAGGCAAGGGGAGGAGGGGAGGAGAGGAAAGGAGAGGGGAGGAGAGGAAAGGAAAGGAAAGGGGAGGAGAGGAGGCGAGGGGAGATGAAAGGAGAGGAGATGTAGTGTAGGGGAGAGCAGGGACGAAAGTAAAATGGGATGAAATGAACTGCCCATTTTCACAGATAACACAAAAGCTAGAATGACGTAGTGAAGTAAGCACGTTCTATAAAAACAGACCAGTCTGACCATGTTTCGCCAAGTTATTAAAAAAATGGTTTTGAGCAATGTACTATAAGAACAAAAAAACAGACCCGGGTAATGTTTTTTGGTTGTAGAGTTGTGTTTTGTCAAAGACAGTACAGCATGAAGATTAAACAAAAGCTAAGCTAAAACTGCTTCTCCAATAGAAATCCCCTTGTAAGCGATGTCATGTCATCTGGTCTAACGGTCGTCTCGCAATGATCTGCGTCTGTGCAGGCCGTCAAATCAAAGGCACTCCTTTAATATAAAGTTGTTTTTGACGAAAATGAAAATGTGTCACTTTCACAAAATTGGAGTACTTAAGACATTGGCTCAAATCTAGGTTGTCCCTTTAGATTAAGAAAAAGCTTTAAAGGAAGAATTTTTAACTTCTCTCATTAACTTCTCAAACCCCAAACCCTGGCCTGGTCTGTTTAGTCTGTTTGGAAAGTTACACACCTGTCAAAGGAATTATCCGTAGAGCTCCGAGACAGGATTGTGTCAAGGCACAGATCTCTGGAAAGGTACCAAAAAAATGATGTAGCATTGAAGGTCCCCAAGAGCACAGTGGCCTCCATCATCCTTAAATTGAAAAAATGTGGAAACACCAAGACTCTTCCTGAGCTGGCTGCCTGGCCAAACTGAGCAATCAGGGGAGAGGGGCCTTGGTCAGGGAGGTGACCAACAACCCGATGACAGAGCTCCTCTGTGGAGATGGGAGAACCTTCTAGAAGGACAACCATCTCTGCAGCACCCCACCAATCAGGCCTTTATGGTAGAGTGGCCAGATGGAAGCCACATGACAGCCCGCTTGGAGATTGCCAAAAGACTCTCAGACCATGAGAAACAAGATTCTCTGGTCTGATGAATCCAAGATTGAACTCTTTGGCCTGAATGCCAAGTGTCACGTCTGGAGGAAACATGGCACCATGCCTACGGTGAATCATGGTGCTGGCAGCATCATGCTGTGGGGATGTTATTCAGCATCACAGACTAAGAGACTAGTCAGGATCGAGGAAAAGTTGAATGGAGCAAAGTACAGAGAGATCCTTGATGAAAACCTGCTCCAGAGTGCTCAGGATCTCAGACTGGGGCGAAGGTTCACCTTCCAACAGGACAGCGACCCTAAGCACACAGCCAAGATAACGCAGGAGTGGCTTCGGGACAAGTCTCTGAATGTCTTTTGAGTGGCCCAGCCAGAGCTAAACCTGACAGAGCTTGAGAGGCTCTGCAGAGAAGAATGGGAGAAACTCCCCAAATACAGGTGTGCCAAGCTTGTAGTGTCATCCCCAAGAAGACTCGAGGCTGTAATTGCTGCCAAAGGTGTTTCAACACAGTACTGAGTAAAGGGTCTGGATAGTTTTTTTTATATTTAATACATTTTCTAAACAAAAAACAGTTTTTGCTTTTTCATTAATTAACCATTTTAGAATAAGGCTAAAACATAACAAAATGTGGAAAAGGTCAAGGGGTCTGAATACTTTCTGATTACACTGTAGGTTTTATGTATCATGCTAGCTCGTCTTGGGTGTTAGCCTGGTAAAAGTTACAGGAGAGATGGGTGGGGTGAAAGTAACGCAATGTAAACTGATGACCTGGAATAAAATAAAACTTAAAGCACAGCCCATTATCTCCTCTAGTTCATATTGCTTTTATAATGTTCGCAAAATATCAACAAGTTACTGAATGTTTGAAAATTATACATGACATTAGAATTATGCCTTAATTGACCTGATGGTCAGCTTCTCACGTAAGATTTTATCAACAGTTCAGTGGTTAATAATATATATCTTTCTGATTCTGGTGGTCAATTACCTTATGACAAGACATGGAAATGTGATAAGCATAATAAGATTTCCATTTGTGAAGAGAATGAAGGGGTTTATTCTATCAAACACAAGTAAGGCACATGACAAGGACAGCTGGAGCTAAGCATGAGTAGGGTACGAATAGGGCTAAGCATGAATACTCAACGTAAATAGTGAAAATGATCTCCTACGACATTCCTATTAAAGTGAGATTTTTTGGGGATTAATATTGTAAGGCAAAATGATTATTCAAATTGACACAAACATGAAATGTTGTCTGATAGTACATTGGTTGAACGTAATGAGCATTACAAACCAGAAGAGACAAAACATGGAGATAAGACAGATAGTGTGCACTTCTCACCAGCTGTTACTTCCATCCCAAGGCTGTGTTACTCCCGCCCCGCCTGCAGGTACAAAAGTAACGTTACACTAGTTCTGTTCTCGGTCTATTTCATTTCAACTCATTTACCCTAGAAATGAAACTACAGTTGCTAATGGTAGAGGACCTGTATAAGTTGTGTGTCATAACATTTGGTGTCTCCAGCTCTATCGATCTCTGAGTAATTAGGAAAAAAACTAAAAGTGTTACTTTCGTCCCAGTTCTCTCCTATGGCCAGTGATGCTTGAGGGGGGATTGGGGTGGGAAGAAGACCCCCACTCCTGATGTGTTACTGTGGGGGGGGGGGGTGGAGAGGGGTGTGAAGGGACCAGGAAGTCTCTTTGACTGTGAGTGGTAATGCCAGTGAGAAGTGAGAAGTCACTGGCCGTGGTGGAATACCCATACTAGGGTACTAAATCGCGTTGAGTGCAGTGGATTGGGTCGAGAGCTTCCAGTTCCTCAGATTCCAAATCACTAAGAACTTAAAATGGTCCACACACACACGTACAGTCGTGAAGAAGGCGCAACAGCCCCTCTTTCCCCTCAGGAGGTTCAAAAGGTTTGGCATGGGCCCTCATTGCACATACTGTATATTTATACTGACTCCACACACACACAATCACATGCAATCATCATATATGATGCTGCAACTCTTTTCACCATATATCCTGATACCTCGTGACCTTACCCCTATACATATCGATCCAGTATGCCTGCACTTTGTAAATACGGTACTGGAACTGGGTCTGTCTATTGTATGCTTACTTACTTTATCTTGTTCTTCTTATTTTTATATCTTGTGTGTTTTTGTTCTACCATGTTATTTTTAGTACTACATTGATATTGATTACTGCATCATTGTTGGAGTTAGAGCTTTAAAAAAAACTTTCAACTTAATCACACGTGCTGGTGTACAAAAAGCCAATTTCAATTATTGAGAGTAAAACAGCACATACAGAAGCTGTGCTGTATGTACAGTCTGTATGCAATCTAGCACCACAGAGATTTAGAAATACATATTCATTTCACACTTTGACAGCACACTGTGGAGAAATAATCCTTCAATGTAAACCTTTATTTTGGTGAATATAATGATGTTTAATTATGCTTAACATGCTATGTCACTCATCACCACGTCTCTCTCTCTTTCTCTCTCCGTCCACAGCATACAGCGCAGGCTGTCGTTGCAGCTGCCCATCCTGCACCATGCCTACCTACCCTCCATAGGGGGGGTGGACGCCAGCTGTACCAGCCCCAACCCCAGCCCCAGCTCCAGTCCGCGGCACAGACACATGCCACCGTCCTACCGGGTCATGGTCTCAGGCCTGTGAGCATCAGTTTCCCCTGGCGCTACCAAGAAAGACATCTGTGTAAAAAACAACAACAAGCAGACTGTGACTGAGGTCATCAGGGATAGTGGAATAATATGTGCGTTGGACCAGGGAGGGGGAAGTTTTATCCACTCTTCATGCCTCGGTCTCTAGACCCCCTCACTAGAACCGTGGGTCGGGGAAAGGGTACAGAGGACCTTACAAACGATGATGACACGAACCGCAGCTACAACCCCCCCCCCCTCCCCTCCCCGGCAGCGGAGGACCAGACCTGACCAGTAGCGTATCTGCTTCGGAAGGTTTTATGTTGTTGTTTTTTTCCTTTTGCCATACACTTGACTATGTGTGAACTTGTCAAAACTTGAGTATTTCGCTACTTCAATGCCTAGAAGGTGTTAGGTGTTACTATAGGAACAAAGGAGTTCCAGATCGGACTGACGTAGGATTCATCAAAATTCACCGTTGTGAACAAACATGTAAATATCATACTGACTTTGACTTACCGTAAGCTTTGATTGAGTATGCTGTGAATTAACATATGGGGTGGATGGAGGGCAGGTCTGTGTCAGCGTAGGTCCTGAAAAACTCACATAAAAACTTAAAAACTGGCATCCTACAAAGCAAAATGTAAGACAAATTGGTTTGTGTAATATTACTTCATCATTGTAGTATGTTAATTATGTTAAATGGATTGGCCATTGGCAAGAAGTAAGGCACCAGCGGCCAATTCTTTTAACTTTCACACAGCTTATTTTCCACTTTGCTAAATTTGCACCATTCGTTTTTCTTAAAGATTATACTATCCCGTTTCATAGGTCTTTAATATGTTTCAACTACCATAGTTTAATTTGTCTCCAAACAAGCATGACATGCTACAGTACAGGTTAATGCCATTCTGGGCTTAGAGGGCAACAGAACCAAACAGAAAAGATTTCCAGGAACTAATAGTAATGTAACTCTATGTACAGTACCTGTGTTGACATAAACACAAACAAATAGTCACCTACACAAACACAGAAAGATACACACCTTTAGGTAAAGTACTCACCGTATCCTAGTGGTGTTAGGTGTCCTGACAAGGCTTTGCCAAAGATCAGTCTGAAGACCAGCAAGCTTCCATTACAACGGGTTTGTCTTCGCCCCACCAGTGTAAATGGTCCAGAAACTGTCATGTCACTCTATGTATGGAGTGGGGACCACCCAACGCAGCACCCAGAGCTCTGTTCCCTCACTGTTGTGAGGCTGAAGGAGAGGCTTTGTAATGACCATATGTTTCATAAGTCAATGAAATAGGTGCATGGTCAGGCAGCATCAAAAGTGGTGCAAAACTGAGATTAAAAACTCGGGAAGAAGTTCTGTTGACAAGAAATATATGCAGATAGTGAAGAGTGACAAGGAAGTGTGTTTGTCAGTTAGGTTCCATTGGTAGTTTCGAAACAGTGAAATGAAGTTTTAAGTTGTTTCAATCAGTAAATCTGAATTTCAATGACCAAAATGGCAAGTGGAAGATGCATGCGAGCTGTATGTGAACCCTATCCAGGAGACCCCAGCACTGTCAGTAAACGAAACAATGGCACCACAGACTGGGAGAGAAGCATCTGTATATCGTGGCAGGTCTACTATACAGTGATGTTGTGAAAAATCACCTGCCACTTAGCAACAGTGGAACATAACTCATGGTTGCTTTTAAAATGTTTTTCTGTGTAGGCGGCCCAAAGGTCATTTATTGTTGTAAAAAGGGCCGTAGACATAGCTAGCTAACGTTATTTTATTTGTACAACTGTTGTCACAAAAAAAAACACAAAAGTGGACAAAATCCATGAATAAGCTACGTATCATCATTAGAAGTCTAAATAGATTTGTTTCAGCATATATTTCACCATTGGTGTCTTGGTTAAAAGACGTTTGTTGAGCACTGTGCCTGTAGTTGTATCCTGTAGCCTGCAGGAGCCACAGTATACAGCAGTATACTGCAGTAGGTAGGTAGTGCTGGGGGTGGGGGCTGGGCAAACTAAACTAAACAAGCATCTGTAACCCATCTGTAAATTGTACAAGCTGTCATGATTTCTCTCATTCAACGCTCCAACACCTGGGACATACAGTACAGTGTGGGATAGATAGATCACTAGGGGACAATTCCACTCCAGAGAGTGGGCTGCTCTGTGAGCTGGACCTGGCATCTGAACACTGATGAAGTCTGTCAGCCACCGCAAAGAAGAAACCCATTGGAGGACGAGCGATGGGTAGGGGAGGAGCAGGTCTGTTATTGGACACATGTATATGTAACTCCTGTCTGAGCTCCTCCCCCTAGCCTGGAGCCAATTGGGGCTAAGGAAACCCTGTCCAGAGCAGCAACACAGCAGCACAGACCTTCCATGAAGCCAAAAGGTTTCTTTCTCCTCCATAAGTGAGACACTGGGTCTGGTTGTTCATTCAGAAAAAAACACATTTTATATATTACATTATATGTGATTCTGTAAAGTTTGCTGATACCCTGATGGTGTCGATGTACGTATGGAATATTTGGTATTTGGCTTTCTCAAGATGGCATGAAATAAAATGTATATTCACATGAGAGTAACCTCTGTTTTTGCAACTGTCATGACAAATTCACTCTGTTGTTTCTTTTCACTCCAAGTCAGTTTTTTTTGAAAATGTTGTATTTCTTGTTTACTTTGCTTTTAATTGTGCAAACCTGTTGTTCCGCAGACTGATCACATTCTTCAAGAGTACATCATCAATCAGTCAATGTCAAAGCCACAATTCTGTGAGAAATCCCCCCCTATACAATATAATGTAAATTACATGCAGCATTACACTTGCTGCAAGATGCTGAGTGCCATACAAATGTACAACACTTAATAGCTTTGGCTAGCTATATCAGAACGAACCTATAGAACGGTCAATAACATATATATTTTTGAAATCCTTTCCCGGCACCTGTGTCCCTTTTTTTTGTTATTACAAAATGCCAAATGCTGGTTATCAGGTATTGTTACTTTGCTTTGCAATGTGCCCTAATTTTCTATTATTAATTTTTAGAAATGCTCAACATCTACAAAGTTATTCAAATGCAATTTTGGTAATTAAAGGGCTCATAATAACTCATAATACACTGCTTATTTATGCTAATGTTCTGTATTCCTCAGTTCTTCTGTTTCTTTCAGTTTAAAGGTGAAAGCACATATACAGTACCAATCAAAAGTTTAGACACACATACTCATGAAAGGGGTTTTCTTTATTTTTACTATTTTCTACATGGTAAAATAATAGTGAAGACATCAAAACTATGAAATAACACATATGGAATCATGTAGTAACCAAAAAAGTGTTAAACAAATGAAAATATATTTTAGATCTTAGATTCTTCAATGTAGCCACCCTTTGCCTTGATGACAGCTTTGCACACTCTTGGCATTTTCTCAACCAGCTTCACCTGGAATGCTTTTCCAACAGTCTTGAAGGAATTCCGACATATGCTGAGCACTTGTTGGCCACCTCAATTGGGTTGAGGTCGGGTGATTGTGTAGGCCAGGTCATCTGATGCAGCACTCCATCACTCTCCTTCTTGGTCAAATAGCCCTTACACAGCCTGGAGATGTGTTGGGTCATTGTCCTGTTGAAAAACAAATGATAGTCCAACAACGCAAACCAGATTGGATGGCGTATCGCTGCAGAATGCTGTGGCAGCCATGCTGGTTAAGTGTGCCTTGAATTCTAAATAAATCACTGGCAGTGTCATCAGCAAAGCACCCCCACACCATCACACCTCCTCTTACATGGTTCACGGAGGAAACCACACATGCAGAGTCCATCCGTTCACTTACTCTGTGTCTCACAAAGGCACTGTGGTTGGAACCAAAAGTCTAAAATTTGGTTTCATCAGACCAAAGTACAGATTTCCACAGGTGTAATGTCCATTCATCGTGTTTCTTGGCTTAAGCAAGTATCTTCTTCTTATTGGTGTCCTTTAGTAGTGGTTTCTTTACAGCAATTTGACCATGAAAGCCTGATTCACACAGTCTCCACTGAACAGTTGATGTTGAGGTGTGTCTGTTACTTGAACTCCGTGAAGCATTTATTTGGGCTGAAATTTCTGAGGCTGGTAACTCTAATGAACTTATTCTCTGCAGCAGAACTAACTCTGGGTCTTCCTTTCTGTGGCGGTCTTCATGTGAGCCAGTTTCATCACAGCACTTGATGGTTTTTGCGAATTCACTTTCAAAGTTCTTGAAATGTTCCAGATTGACTGACCTTCATGTCATAAAGTAATGATGGACTGTCCTTTCTCGTTGCTTATTTAAGCTGTTCTTGCCATAATATGGACTTGGTCTTTTACCAAATAGGGCTATCTTCTGCATACCACGACCTTCCTTTTCAAGGCACACCTGTTAATTTAAATGCATTCCAGTTGACTACCTCATGAAGTTGGTTGAGAGAATGCCAAGAGTGTGCAAAGCTGTCATCAAGGCAAAGGATGGCTACTTTGAAAAATCTCAAATATATTTTGATTTGTTTAAATCTTTTTTGGTTACCTCATGATTCCATATGTGTTATTTCATAGTTTGAATGTTTTCACTATTATACTACAATGTAGAAAATAGTAAAAATAAAGAAAAACCCTTTGAATGAGTAGGTGTGTTCCAACTTTTGACTGGTACTGTATATATATATTCATATATTTGTATATATTGTCATTAGGGTTTCTGGAAAATCTATATGTCCCAAAATATAAGAATATGATAAATATATATAAAATGATTCATTCTGTAACTGTTTTTGTCAATTTCATATGTGGTATACCATACAAACATTCTAGAATTTAAGTTCAATAAAAAATATTAACCTTATTTTAAATGCTAAATATATGTATGAGAGGGGCAATAACTTGTTTTCTTATTCCAGAAAGATAGAGAACTATATATACAAATCTTTATGTTCATAAAAAATCTTGACGTTCACAACACCCACGATGATACTTGGAACTCAATGGAAACTTTTTTATTTACAGTATCTGTAACTATGTTATGTACAGTTGAGATAAATATGAAAACTTGTATAAAATAAGTATCACACTGGAACACAAGAACATTTTGGAACCATTGGTTGTTATCGGGGGTTTTGAACAGCCTTCTTCTTTAATAGTCTGAATGTTATGGACAGCCTTTACTTTTCACATCATCGTTAAATAAAGTGAGACTGAAAATAAATCCATAAAATGTTTGTTTTTATCTATTAAAAGTGGAAAATAGGTTCAAGAACTTCAGAGATTGTGTCATTGTGCCCATATTCAAAGACCTATTGATGTACTGTTGTTCAAACTTAGGCTACTGCTCTTTACACAGTGTATGTTTTTGTTATTTGGGATTTAGAGTTTAGTTATCTTCATTTTAACAGCAATTAAAAGAACTGTTTTATCCACAAGGCAAGGTTGTTTAAAGGCCCAGGGCACTCAAAATTGTGATTATCCTGTGTTTTATGCATAGCTGCACGAAGTAGGGGTGCTGAGGATGCTGCAGCACCCCCTGAAAAATCAGAATGAGGTATGAGGTTGAAGTTGGAATAATACTGTGACATTTATGTTAATGTCCTTTTAGTATAAGAGATGTTTGAAAAGACCGCCTGAAATTTCAGCCTGTTTTGGTGGGATGGAGTTGAGGCAGTAAATTTCATAATAGACCAAAAAGAAGAAGATCCAAACCTCTCTGCCAATAACAGCTAGTTTTCAGTTATTCCATCCTCATTCAGACCACTCACAGACAGTCCAAGCAAAATTCTTGCTTGAGAAATTGCTCTTTGCTAAGAAGCTATTTTTGTTTATTTTTTAAACCATTTTAATTGTAAGGTGCTTAATTGTTAACCAGAAATGATTTCATATTGAGATAAAAGTCTGCATTGAACCTTTAAGAATTCATGAGCTACTTTGTTTCTTCACCTCAGAACCCTTCTAGGAGGAGACCAAATGAATGCATGACCACAAAGAATGGAGTGCAATTATTTACAGATCTTCCTGAACACTTCCGGAGGACGAATTGATTGGTTGGATGAATGCTCAGTGGGCAGAGCTTAGTGGCAGGTTAGTGGAAGGAGTTTACAGGTGAGAGTCAAATAAATAAAATGCTGGCAGGGAGCCGGTTGGAGGGTGTTAAACACGGGTTATGACACAGTGTGTTAATTTATTAATAGGTAAATGGAAGACGGTCCTCCTCGAAAGCCTCCTTTTGGCGAGAAAGCACAAGTGTATCCTACCGGAGTCCTTCGCGGAAGAGTTTTGAAATCTGCCACATCCCCATTGAATCAGCTATTGTTTTCTCGAAGGAGAAAAGCATACAAACATTTTAAAATGATATGCTACTAATCCTTTTATCTATAAAATATATTGCACAACCAGCTAAATTTGTTTTGGGAGGGAGGAGAGAGGACGCAGGAGCTGAGCAAATCTAATTGAGAAAAGGCCAAGGTTGCCAGTTCGAATCCTGATGCAGTTTTTTTTGCCCAACTTTACCCAACATACTTAACTGATATTTCTAATCTTCTGACATTCTGAATGACTAATTTATTGAACAGCTTTATAAATGTGAAATAAACTAGTTTGGTGCCCTCCCCTTTGCTGACGTAGTGGACTAGGCACTGGGATAGGAACCAGAAGGTCACAGGTGCTAATCTTGCCAATGCCCTTTCTCAAAAAAGGTATATTTACATTTCTGGAGTTCGATGTCAGACCAGTCATTCTTGCTTTAAATTTTGAGTCTAGATAAACTATTTTAACATTTTAATTCACAGGGCAATAAATATAAAACACCATGTAAAAAAACACGCTGTTATTTTAGATTCTGAACTCAATCTCTCAAATAACGCATTAGGAATGTGACCAAAAAAGCTTTTACCATGAGGAACATTGCCAATGTGCTGCCGTTTCTCTCTCAGGCTGATACAGAGAGACTCATCCATGCTTTTATTACAAGCAGTCTTGACTACTGTAATGCTCTCCTGTATGGTCTACCCAAGAAAGCCATTGGTCAACTGAAAAACCTACAGAATGCTGCAGCACGGGTACTGACCAAGACCAGACAGAGAGCACACATTACACCGGTTTTACGGTTTCTGACCTGGCTGCCTGTGAGTTGTAGAATTTTCAGATTATTCTATTGGTTTTTAAATCAATCCACGATTGTGCACCCCAATACATGTCAGATATGCTTTTAAGTTATGTACCCAGTAGGTCCCCCAGGTCCTCTGGCACTGACCTTTTAACAATCCCAAAGCCTAGGACCAAGAGGCATGGAGAGGCAGCCTTTAGTTACTATGACCCCAGCCTTTGGAATAGCCTGCCAAAGAACCTGAAGGGTGCCGAAACTGTGGACATTTTTCAAACAGATCTTAAAACACCTTTTTAGCTTTGATTTTCCCTAGTGTGCTTTTTAGCTGTTCAGTTTTTATTGTTATTATTTAGTTTTTTTATCCTCTTATGTTTGTTGTGTAGTTCAAATTGTCATTGTTTTTATTTGTTTTTTCCTGTAAAGCACATTGTGTTGCATTCCATGTCTGAAATGTGCTGTATAAATAAAGCTTGATTTGATAACTAGCCTTGATGTGGGGGTAAAATGAAATCGTGCCGGGTTGCAGCATATGAGCTCAGCTGTCTACAATCAGCACATATTACACAGAGAGCCAGAAAGGCTAATACATTAGTAATGAATAGCCCAGTATGTAGAGGATGATAAATAATACAACTGTCAAGGCCCAGCAGCAAACAGGATGTAAGGAATGTGTGTCGAGTCCTCGTGTCAGAGGAAGAGAGGCCTTTCCATAATGCTCTCAAATATTTACCTTGTCGGTTCTCGACAGAGGGCTCAGAGGCCCAGAACAGTCGCCTATGGGAGGTATGACAGAGGCCACAGCAAGGCAACCTCATGGGCTACTGTACTGTACCTATGGACCTCTGTAGACTTCAAGCTGCTCGCTCCGACCTCAGATCTCAAAGCCTATTTTGTATTATGTAATAATCTGTTTTCTGTTCGATGGCGATAGGAATCTGATCAGGAAGTCTCAATGGGATGCACTGATTCAAACAATACTTTATACATATTGCAAAGCTCCTGTGGCAAAGGGATTGCGAGCCCAGCTAGCCTAGCCCAGTAGCCTATTACCACTACTGATAGTGTGGAAGATACAGTATACTGTTTGGATACTGGTTAGGCAGTTACTGTATATGACTGGTGTGGAGGGAAAGAGGGTGCTACTGTGCTCTGGAAAGATGTTTAGTCTGAACTGTCTCGGTAAAGGTCAAGCTGTATAAATGGAAGATTGGGTAAGAATAAAGTGACATCAGGCATGTGGTAGGCCTAGATGTGTTTTTTCAGGTGTGGATATCCCAGATGTGGGATACCGTGTGCTAGGCTACCGTGTGTTAGTGAAGACAGTACCGAGACTAGAAGGTACAGCAGCCCATACAAATTAGAGCTCTATTCAATCCATATTGTGGAAATTCAGCGCTATAGCGCGATTGAAATGTAAAGGCAATGTCCCGCATTAGCAGAGACTGAGTTCACGTTATACGCTGCAGATGTCGGCTCAATAGGAAATTACCTTTACATTTCTTGTAACGCTTCAGCAATACAGATTGAACAGATCCCATAGTGTTATGAAATTATAGTAAAAAAATGTCTAGTACTATATCAATATTTTACCATCATGAATCATCTGTGGAAATACAGAAACATTCAAATAGTTAGAGTCATTTGTATGGGAGATGACAGTGTGTAAATGCCCTAATGTATAGCATTAAACACTGTTAACCGAGTCATCCAATTCCAATTCCCTTTCCTCTTGAAAAACAACTACAGTTGAAGTCGGAAGTTTTCATACACCTTAGCAAAACACATTTTAGTTCTTCACAATTCCTGACATTTAAGTCTTGTAAAAATTCCCCGTCTTAGGTCACTTGATTTTAAAAATGTGAAATGTCAGAATAATAGTAGAGAGAATGATTTATTTCAGCTTTTATTTTTTTCATCATATTCCCAGTGTGTCAGAAGTTTACATGCACTCAATTAGTATTTGGTAGCATTGCCTTTAAATTGTTTAACTTGGGTCAAACGTTTCGGGTAGCCTTCCACAAGCTTACCACAATAGGTTGGGTGAATTTTGGCCCATTCCTCATGACAGAGCTGGTGTAACTGAGTCAGGTTGGTGGGCCTCCTTGCTCGCACTTGCGTTTTCAGTTCTGCCCACACATTTTTGAGGTCAGGGCTTTGTGATGGTCACTCCAGTACCTTGACTTTGTTGTCCTTAAGCCATTTTGCCACAACTTTGATTGTATGCTTGGGGTCATGTCCATTTGGAAGACCCATTTGCGACCAAGCTTTAACTTCCGCACGGATGTCTTGAGATGTTGCTTCATTATATCTACATAATTTTCCTCCCTCATGATGCCATCTATTTTGTGAGGTGTACCAGTCCCTCCTGCAGCAAAGCACCACCACAACATGATGCTGCCAACCCCGTGCTTCACGGTTGGGATGGTGTTCCTCGGCTTGCAAGCCTCCCCCTTTATCCTCCAAACACAACGATGGTCATTATGGCCAAACAGTTCTATTTTTGATTCATCAGACCAGATTACATTTCTCCAAAAAAGTACAATATTTGTCCCCATGTACAGTTGCAAACCGTAATTTGAATTTTTTATGGCGGTTTTGGAGCAGTGGCTTCTTCCTTGCTGAGCGGCCTTTCAGGTTATGTCGATATAGGACTTGTTTTACTGTGGATATGGATACTTTGTATCTGTTTCCTCCAGCATCTTCACAAGGTCCTTTGCTGTTGTTCTGGGATTGATTTGCACTTTTCGCACCAAAGTACGTTCATCTCTAGGAGACAGAACGCGTCTCCTTCCTGAGCACTATGACGGCTGCATGGTCCCATGGTGTTTATACTTGCGTACTATTGTTTGTACAGATGAACGTGGTACCTTCAGGCGTTTGGAAATTGCTCCCAAGGATGAACCAGACTTGTGGAGGTCTACAATCTTTTGTGGCGGTCTTGGCTGATTTATTTTGACTTTCTCATGATGTCAAGCAAAGAGGCACTGAGTTTGAAGGTAGGCCTTGAAATACATCCACAGGTACACCTCCAATTGACTCAAATTATGTCAATCAGAAGCTTCTACAGCCATGCCATAATTTTCGGGGTTTTCCAAACTGTTTAAATGCACAGTCAACTTAGTGTATGTAAAATTCTGACCCACTGGAATTGTGATACAGTGAAATATAAGTGAAATATTCTGTAAACAATCGTTGGAAAAAATACTTGTGTCATGCACAATGTAGATGTCCTAACCGACTTGCCAAAACCTTAGTTTGTTAACACTACATTTGTGGAGTGGTTGAAAAACAAGTTTTAATGACTCCAACCTAAGTGTATTTAAACTTCCGACTTCAACTGTATATCCCACAAGGGCAAGGGGCCCCCAGATTGAAAAATGTCTCCATATACATGCTGTGTGATTAGAGAGAGAGTTAGAGGCTACACTTACACTCTGCTGTGACCAAATTGATGTTCAACACGTAATCATGGCTCACTCTGCTGCGTGTACAGTAAATCCTAACCATGTCTGTGTCCCAAATGTAGCCCTATTCCCTAAACAGTGCACTACTTTTGTCCATGGCCCATTTGTTTCCTCTGGTTCTGTTCCTGAGAATGTCACCCTATTCTACCCTAGTACACTGCTGTATCAAGCATAAGAGAAGTTACAGGGTATCTACTGAGTATCAGTAGTATATTTCAAGTAAATTGTATGGTATATCAATATCAAGAGTATGCTATTACATTTTGCTACAGTGTGATGAAAGATACCAAGGTCATGCAGTTGCATTGTCATTGGGGTCAACTGGTTCTAACACACGGGAATCAATCTATGGTTACAAAAGGAGCTTCATTCAGATAAGTTACTTTTTTTACATTAAAAGTATCAGTACTGTGTCATATTTTCTAAGGACATGAAGAGACAGCAATACATCAGAAAGAAAGAACATATGGTAATGAAAGAAACAGAGGCCTTTCAAATATGATTTGACTGAGCCCTAACAAATGAATACATTTCTACATAAAAGTATGCTGAAACGGTGAGCCTAATATCCCTTGTCCAAGACCTTAAGAGTACAGAAGATGATGACTGCAGGGTCAAAATAAAGACCAGAGTTCCATCCAGAGAAACAGAGAAGTCCTGGACTGGGGGCATCCTGAAAGCAGCTCAACAGACCTGACCTGCCTGGCTTTCTTGTCCAAGCTGGCTGGCTGTCACACAGGGTGAAAGGAATGACCCAGTGAACGACCAGCCCCAGCTCTGCTCTCCAGGCAGACAGCAGTGTCAGGATGCCACTATCTAATGGTGTCAATGTCCCAGAGCCAACGCTAGCTACACAGCCAGTCTGTTGACGTTGAAGATTTTGACAGTGGTCTGCCCTGGCGCTGGCCAGCTGCACCCAGGAACTGTCTGCTGCTGTGACCCTGCCTTCGCCCTCTTCCCCGCCCCCCTGGCTGGCCTGGCCCGCCCTCGGCCTCCAGCGCAGCCTCTTCACTGTCAACGCGTGACTCTGACTGGAGGGGGGAAGCATTGTCAAGGAAACAAGACAAAGAGTGACGACATAGTGCAGTGCAGCAGTGTGTTGTTCTGTCTCCCTCAAGCAGACTGTATGTAAAGGACATGGTTTAGGCACAAGGAAATACTGTGCATTCGGAAAGAATTCAGACATCTTCACTTTTCCACATTTTGTAACGTTACAGCCTTATTCTAAAATGGATTAAATAGTTTTCCCCCCTCATCAATCTACACACAATACCCCATAATGACAAAGCAAAAAAAGGTTTCTCGAATTTTTATATTTTTTAAATACTCAAATATCACATTTACATAAATATTCAGACCCTTAACTCAGTACTTTGTTGAAGCACCTTTGGCAGTGATTATAGCCTCGAGTCTTCTTGGGTATGACGCTACAAATTTGGCACACCTGTATTTGAGGAGTTTCTCCCATTCTTCTCAGCAGATCCTCTCAAGCTCTGTCAGGTTGGATGGGGAGCAGCGCTGCACAGCTATTTTAAAGACTCTCCAGAGATTTTTGAACAGGTTTAAGTCTGGGCTCTGGCTGGGCCACTCCAGGTCATTTAGAGACTTGTCCCGAAGCCACTCCTGCGTCGTCTTGTCTGTGTGCTTAGGGTCATTGTCCTATTAGAAGGTGAACCTTCACCCCAGGTTTTCATCAAGGATCTCTCTGCACTTTGCTCCATTCATCTTTTCCTCGATCCTGACTAGTCTCCCAGTCTGCGCTGCTGAAAAACATCCCCACAACATGATGCTGCCACCACCATGCTTCACTGTAGGGATGGTGCCAGGTTTCCTCCAGACATGACACTTGGCAATCAGGCCAAAGAGTTTAATCTTGGTTTCATCAAACCAGAGAATCTTGTTTCTCATGGTCTGAGAGTCTTTAGGTGCCTTTTGGCAAACTCCAAGCAGGCTGTCATGTGCCCTTTACTGAGGAGTGGCTTCCATCTGGCCACTCTACCATAAAGGCCTGATTGGTGGAGTGCTGCAGAGATGGTTGTCCTTCTGGAAGGTTCTCCCATATCCACAGAGGAACTCTGGAGCTCTGTCAGAGTGATCATCTGGTTCTTGGTCACCTCCCTGGCCAAGGCCCTTCTCCTCCAATTGATCAGTTTGGTACCCTTCCCCAGATCTGTCCCTCGGCACAATCCTGTCTCAGAGCTATACAGACAATTCCTTTGATGTCATGGCTTGGTATTTGCTCTGACATGTTCTGTCAACTGTAGGACCTTATATAGACAGGTGTGTGCCTTTCAAATCATGTCCAATCAATTAAATTTACCACAGGTGGACTCCAATCAAGTTGTAAAAGCATCTCAAGGATGATCAATGGAATCAGGATGCATCTGAGATCAATTTCGAGTCTCATAGCAAAGGGTCTGAACACTTACGTAAATACGTTTTTTCTGTATTTATTTTTTTATGAATTTGCAAAAAGTCTAAAATTACAAAAAATACTAAATACACTGCTTCAAAAAATAAAGGGAACACTTAAACAACACAATGTAACTCCAAGTCAATCACACTTCTGTGAAATCAAACTGTCCACTTAGGAAGCAACACTGATTGACAATAAATTTCACATGCTGTTGTGCAAATGGAATAGACAACAGGTGGAAATTGTAGGCAATTAGCAAGACACCCCCAATAAAGGAGTGGTTCTGCAGGTGGTGACATAGACTACTTCTCAGTTCCTATGCTTCCTGGCTGATGTTTTGGTCACTTTTGAATGCTGGCGGTGCTTTCACTCTAGTGGTAGCATGAGACGGAGTCTACAACCCACACAAGTGGCTCAGGTAGTGCAGCGCATCCAGGATGGCACATCAATGCGAGCTGTGGCAAGAAGATTTGCTGTGTCTGTCAGCATAGTGTCCAGAGCATGGAGGTGCTACCAGGAGACAGGCCAGTACATCAGGAGACGTGGAGGAGGTCGTAGGAGGGCAACAACCTAGCAGCAGGACCGCTACCTCCGCCTTTGTGCAAGGAGGAGCAGGAGGAGCACTGCCACAGCCCTGCAAAATGACCTCCAGCAGGCCACAAATGTGCATGTGTCTGCTCAAACGGTCAGAAACAGACTCCATGAGGGTGATATGAGGGCCCGACGTCCACAAGTGGGGTTTGTGCTTACAACCCAATACCGTGTAGGATGTTTGGCATTTGCCAGAGAACACCAAGATTGGCAAATTCGCCACTGGCACCCTGTGCTCTTCACAGATGAAAGCAGGTTCACACTGAGCACATGTGACAGTCTGGAGACGCCGTGGAGAACATTCTGCTGCCTGCAACATCCTCCAGCATGACCGGTTTGGCGGTGGGTCAGTCATGGTGTGGGGTGGCATTTCTTTGGGGGGCCGCACAGCCCTCCATGTGCTCGCCAGAAGTAGCCTGACTGCCATTAGGTACCGAGATGAGATCCTCAGACCCCTTGTGAGACCATATGCTGGTGCGGTTGGCCCTGGGTTCCTCCTAATGCAAGACAATGCTAGACCTCATGTGGCTGGAGTGTGTCAGCAGTTCCTGCAAGAGGAAGGCATTGATGCTATGGACTGGCCCGCCCATTCCCCAGACCTGAATCCAATTGAGCACATCTGGGACATCATGTCTCGCTCCATCCACCAACACCACGTTGCACCACAGACTGTCCAGGAGTTGGCCCTCAGTAGACCATCCACCACCTCATCAGGAGCATGCCCAGGCGTTGTAGGGAGGTCATACAGGCATGTGGAGGCCACACACACTACTGAGCCTCATTTTGACTTGTTTTAAGGACATTACATCAAAGTTGGAACAGCCTGTAGTGTGGTTTTTCACTTTAATTTTGAGTGTGACTCCAAATCCAGACCTCCATGGGTTGATAAATTTGATTTCCATTGATCATTTGTGTGTGATTTTTTTGTCAGCACATTCAACTATGTAAAGAAAAAAGTATTTAATAAGAATATTTTATCATTCAGATCTAGGATGTGTTATTTTAGTGTTCCCTTTATTTTTTTGAGCAGTGTATAAAAAGCTGAGGGGGAATAGACTTTCTCATATACAATGTCAACATGTTTATTTTGAGCTCCACCATGTTGTGTGCTGCAGTAGTAGAGGAATTATCCAAAGCAGGTACCATACCTGTTTGGCCCTGTCCGGGGGTATCATCGGATGGGGCCACAGTGTCGCCTGACCCCTTGTCTCAGCCTCCAGTATTTATGCTGCAGTAGTTTATGTGTAGGGGGGCTAGGGTCAGTTTGTTATATCTGGAGTATTTATCTTATCCGGTGTTATCTTCCTCTGTAACTAACTAGCAAGCTAGCTAGCAAAGCTAAAGAGATTGACGACAGGTTAGGATAACTCTAGCCAAACAAAAAATAGTTTTTTAAATAAACTAACTGGCTAGCATTTATGAAGCCAGCAAACACATTCCTCACACGCTAGGAACGTATTTCCACCAACATTTGAAAAGGTGCTTCTCGCTCCCTGGTGATTTGTCGGCAAAGTGCTGATGATGTAGCCCACTGTATGAACTTTTGGTAGCCTGATTCCGTCCAGACTGAGCAGAAATCCGTACACAATGCGTCCCTTCACAGGAGTGTCAAGCCTAAAAGGAATAGGGTGCCATTTGGGACGCAGACTACGAATAACAGCATTGTACGACTTCTTCTTTATCATTGTGACCTTTATTTACTGAGGAGCTCATTTGTAACTTACAACCTTTAAAGGCTGAATCCTGACTTGCAATTAGCACATCATTAAATCTAATGTGAATCTTGTATTGATGTCAAAGGAGTCTTAAGCTAGAGGTCAGGGCCTGTATCACAAAGGGTCTTAGAGAAGGAGTGCTGATCTAGGTTCAGAACCCCCCTCTTATTCATTATGATTTAAAGGCAAGACTGATCCTTGCTTTGTGAACACACGCCGAGACCTAAGTGAACAGACGTTAAAGTCCGGAGAAAACAAGCTACCTCTGCTAATAACTAATAGCTACCTCTGCTAATAACATATAATAATAATAATAATAAATATATAATAATATATCCCATTTAGCAGACGCTTTTGTCCAAAGCGACTTACAAGTCGGCTGGGGCCACTACTTTTACATATGGGTGGCCCCAGCGGGAATCGAACCCACGACGCTTGGCGTTGCAAGCGCCATGCTCTACCGACTGAGCCACACAGGACGTTTTTCTGGTGTAGAATATTTACCAACTTGTCTCAACTTGATGTCACAAAGTACTTTGTTGTTTGTGTAGTTCCAGCAGCCCCTCTAGAAACACACTGTTGTGTGTAGTTCCAGCAGCCGCCCCTCTAGAAAGACACTATTGTCTGTGTAGTTCCAGCAGCCACCCCTCTAGAGACACCATGCTGTCTGTATAGTTCCAGCAGCCACCCCACTAGAGACACACTGCTGTCTGTGTATTTCCAGCAGCAACCCCACTAGAGAGACACTGCTGTCTGTGAGGTTCCTGCAGCCACCCCTCTAGAGAGACACACTGTTGTCTGTGTAGTTCCAGCAGCCACCCCTCCAGAGGCACACTGCTGTCTGTGTAGTTCCAGCAGCCATCACTCTAGAGAGACACTGTTGTCTGTGTAGTTCCAGCAGCCACCAATCTAGAGAGACACTGTTTTCTGTGTAGTTCCAGCAGCAACCCCTCTATAGACACTGTTGTCTGTGTAGTTCCAGCAGCCACCCCTCTAGAAACACACTGTTGTCTGTGTAGTTCCAGCAACCGCCCCTCTAGAAAGACACTGTTGTCTGTGTAGTTCCAGCAGCCACCCCTCCAGAAACACACTGTTGTCTGTGTAGTTCCAGCAGCCACCAATCTAGAGATAAACTGGTGTCTGTGTAGTTCCAGCAGCCACCCCTCTAGAAACACACTGTTGTCTGTGTAGTTCCAGCAACCGCCCATCTAGAAAGACACTGTTGTCTGTGTAGTTCCAGCAGCAACCCCTCTAGAAACACACTGTTGTCTGTGTAGTTCCAGCAACCGCCCCTCTAGAAAGACACTGTTGTCTGTGTAGTTCCAGCAGCCACCCCTCTAGAATCACACTGTTGTTTGTGTTGTTCCAGCAGCCACCCCTCTAGAGACACAATGTTGTCTGTGTAGTTCCAGCAGCCATCCTTCTAGAGACACACTGTTGTCTGTGTAGTTCCAGCAGCCACCCCTCTAGAGACACCATGCTGTCTGTATAGTTCCAGCAGCCACCCCACTAGAGACACACTGCTGTCTGTGTATTTCCAGCAGCAACCCCACTAGAGAGACACTGCTGTCTGTGAGGTTCCTGCAGCCACCCCTCTAGAGAGACACACTGTTGTCTGTGTAGTTCCAGCAGCCACCCCTCCAGAGGCACACTGCTGTCTGTGTAGTTCCAGCAGCCATCACTCTAGAGAGACACTGTTGTCTGTGTAGTTCCAGCAGCCACCAATCTAGAGAGACACTGTTTTCTGTGTAGTTCCAGCAGCAACCCCTCTATAGACACTGTTGTCTGTGTAGTTCCAGCAGCCACCCCTCTAGAAACACACTGTTGTCTGTGTAGTTCCAGCAACCGCCCCTCTAGAAAGACACTGTTGTCTGTGTAGTTCCAGCAGCCACCCCTCCAGAAACACACTGTTGTCTGTGTAGTTCCAGCAGCCACCAATCTAGAGATAAACTGGTGTCTGTGTAGTTCCAGCAGCAACCCCTCTAGAGACACTGTTGTCTGTGTAGTTCCAGCAGCCACCCGTCTAGAAACACACTGTTGTCTGTGTAGTTCCAGCAACCGCCCATCTAGAAAGACACTGTTGTCTGTGTAGTTCCAGCAGCAACCCCTCTAGAAACACACTGTTGTCTGTGTAGTTCCAGCAACCGCCCCTCTAGAAAGACACTGTTGTCTGTGTAGTTCCAGCAGCCACCCCTCTAGAATCACACTGTTGTTTGTGTTGTTCCAGCAGCCACCCCTCTAGAGACACAATGTTGTCTGTGTAGTTCCAGCAGCCATCCTTCTAGAGACACACTGTTGTCTGTGTAGTTCCAGCAGCCACCCCTCTAGAGACACCATGCTGTCTGTATAGTTCCAGCAGCCACCCCACTAGAGACACACTTCTGTCTGTGTATTTCCAGCAGCAACCCCACTAGAGAGACACTGCTGTCTGTGAGGTTCCTGCAGCCACCCCTCTAGAGAGACACACTGTTGTCTGTGTAGTTCCAGCAGCCACCCCTCCAGAGGCACACTGCTGTCTGTGTAGTTCCAGCAGCCATCACTCTAGAGAGACACTGTTGTCTGTGTAGTTCCAGCAGCCACCAATCTAGAGAGACACTGTTTTCTGTGTAGTTCCAGCAGCAACCCCTCTATAGACACTGTTGTCTGTGTAGTTCCAGCAGCCACCCCTCTAGAAACACACTGTTGTCTGTGTAGTTCCAGCAACCGCCCCTCTAGAAAGACACTGTTGTCTGTGTAGTTCCAGCAGCCACCCCTCCAGAAACACACTGTTGTCTGTGTAG
Source organism: Oncorhynchus masou masou (assembly GCF_036934945.1). NCBI lineage: Eukaryota > Metazoa > Chordata > Actinopteri > Salmoniformes > Salmonidae > Oncorhynchus > Oncorhynchus masou. The sequence goes on from NC_088223.1 coordinate 20,565,437, forward strand.
TTCCAGCAGCCACCAATCTAGAGATAAACTGGTGTCTGTGTAGTTCCAGCAGCAACCCCTCTAGAGACACTGTTGTCTGTGTAGTTCCAGCAGCCACCCCTCTAGAAACACACTGTTGTCTGTGTAGTTCCAGCAACCGCCCATCTAGAAAGACACTGTTGTCTGTGTAGTTCCAGCAGCAACCCCTCTATAGACACTGTTGTCTGTGTAGTTCCAGCAGCCACCCCTCTAGAAAGACACTGTTGTCTGTGTAGTTCCAGCAGCCACCCCTCCAGAAACACACTGTTGTCTGTGTAGTTCCAGCAGCCACCAATCTAGAGATAAACTGGTGTCTGTGTAGTTCCAGCAGCAACCCCTCTAGAGACACTGTTGTCTGTGTAGTTCCAGCAGCCACCCCTCCAGAGGCACACTGCTGTCTGTGTAGTTCCAGCAGCCATCACTCTAGAGAGACACTGTTTTCTGTGTAGTTCCAGCAGCAACCCCTCTATAGACACTGTTGTCTGTGTAGTTCCAGCAGCCACCCCTCTAGAAACACACTGTTGTCTGTGTAGTTCCAGCAACCGCCCCTCTAGAAAGACACTGTTGTCTGTGTAGTTCCAGCAGCCACCCCTCCAGAAACACACTGTTGTCTGTGTAGTTCCAGCAGCCACCAATCTAGAGATAAACTGGTGTCTGTGTAGTTCCAGCAGCAACCCCTCTAGAGACACTGTTGTCTGTGTAGTTCCAGCAGCCACCCCTCTAGAAACACACTGTTGTCTGTGTAGTTCCAGCAACCGCCCATCTAGAAAGACACTGTTGTCTGTGTAGTTCCAGCAGCAACCCCTCTAGAAACACACTGTTGTCTGTGTAGTTCCAGCAACCGCCCCTCTAGAAAGACACTGTTGTCTGTGTAGTTCCAGCAGCCACCCCTCTAGAATCACACTGTTGTTTGTGTTGTTCCAGCAGCCACCCCTCTAGAGACACAATGTTGTCTGTGTAGTTCCAGCAGCCATCCTTCTAGAGACACACTGTTGTCTGTGTAGTTCCAGCAGCCACCCCTCTAGAGACACCATGCTGTCTGTATAGTTCCAGCAGCCACCCCACTAGAGACACACTGCTGTCTGTGTATTTCCAGCAGCAACCCCACTAGAGAGACACTGCTGTCTGTGAGGTTCCTGCAGCCACCCCTCTAGAGAGACACACTGTTGTCTGTGTAGTTCCAGCAGCCACCCCTCCAGAGGCACACTGCTGTCTGTGTAGTTCCAGCAGCCATCACTCTAGAGAGACACTGTTGTCTGTGTAGTTCCAGCAGCCACCAATCTAGAGAGACACTGTTTTCTGTGTAGTTCCAGCAGCAACCCCTCTATAGACACTGTTGTCTGTGTAGTTCCAGCAGCCACCCCTCTAGAAACACACTGTTGTCTGTGTAGTTCCAGCAACCGCCCCTCTAGAAAGACACTGTTGTCTGTGTAGTTCCAGCAGCCACCCCTCCAGAAACACACTGTTGTCTGTGTAGTTCCAGCAGCCACCAATCTAGAGATAAACTGGTGTCTGTGTAGTTCCAGCAGCAACCCCTCTAGAGACACTGTTGTCTGTGTAGTTCCAGCAGCCACCCCTCTAGAAACACACTGTTGTCTGTGTAGTTCCAGCAACCGCCCATCTAGAAAGACACTGTTGTCTGTGTAGTTCCAGCAGCAACCCCTCTAGAAACACACTGTTGTCTGTGTAGTTCCAGCAACCGCCCCTCTAGAAAGACACTGTTGTCTGTGTAGTTCCAGCAGCCACCCCTCTAGAATCACACTGTTGTTTGTGTTGTTCCAGCAGCCACCCCTCTAGAGACACAATGTTGTCTGTGTAGTTCCAGCAGCCATCCTTCTAGAGACACACTGTTGTCTGTGTAGTTCCAGCAGCCACCCCTCTAGAGACACCATGCTGTCTGTATATTTCCAGCAGCCACCCCACTAGAGACACACTGCTGTCTGTGTATTTCCAGCAGCAACCCCACTAGAGAGACACTGCTGTCTGTGAGGTTCCTGCAGCCACCCCTCTAGAGAGACACACTGTTGTCTGTGTAGTTCCAGCAGCCACCCCTCCAGAGGCACACTGCTGTCTGTGTAGTTCCAGCAGCCATCACTCTAGAGAGACACTGTTGTCTGTGTAGTTCCAGCAGCCACCAATCTAGAGAGACACTGTTTTCTGTGTAGTTCCAGCAGCAACCCCTCTATAGACACTGTTGTCTGTGTAGTTTCAGCAGCCACCCCTCTAGAAACACACTGTTGTCTGTGTAGTTCCAGCAACCGCCCCTCTAGAAAGACACTGTTGTCTGTGTAGTTCCAGCAGCCACCCCTCCAGAAACACACTGTTGTCTGTGTAGTTCCAGCAGCCACCAATCTAGAGATAAACTGGTGTCTGTGTAGTTCCAAGAGCAACCCCTCTAGAGACACTGTTGTCTGTGTAGTTCCAGCAGCCACCCCTCTAGAAACACACTGTTGTCTGTGTAGTTCCAGCAACCGCCCATCTAGAAAGACACTGTTGTCTGTGTAGTTCCAGCAGCAACCCCTCTAGAAACACACTGTTGTCTGTGTAGTTCCAGCAACCGCCCCTCTAGAAAGACACTGTTGTCTGTGTAGTTCCAGCAGCCACCCCTCTAGAATCACACTGTTGTTTGTGTTGTTCCAGCAGCCACCCCTCTAGAGACACAATGTTGTCTGTGTAGTTCCAGCAGCCATCCTTCTAGAGACACACTGTTGTCTGTGTAGTTCCAGCAGCCACCCCTCTAGAGACACCATGCTGTCTGTATAGTTCCAGCAGCCACCCCTCTAGAGACACTGTTGTCTGTGTAGTTCCAGCAGCCACCCCTCTAGAAACACACTGTTGTCTGTGTAGTTCCAGCAACCACCCATCTAGAAAGACACTGTTGTCTGTGTAGTTCCAGCAGCAACCCCTCCAGAGGCACACTGCTGTCTGTGTAGTTCCAGCAGCCATCACTCTAGAGAGACACTGTTGTCTGTGTAGTTCCAGCAGCCACCAATCTAGAGAGACACTGTTTTCTGTGTAGTTCCAGCAGCAACCCCTCTATAGACACTGTTGTCTGTGTAGTTCCAGCAGCCACCCCTCTAGAAACACACTGTTGTCTGTGTAGTTCCAGCAACCGCCCCTCTAGAAAGACACTGTTGTCTGTGTAGTTCCAGCAGCCACCCCTCCAGAAACACACTGTTGTCTGTGTAGTTCCAGCAGCCACCAATCTAGAGATAAACTGGTGTCTGTGTAGTTCCAGCAGCAACCCCTCTAGAGACACTGTTGTCTGTGTAGTTCCAGCAGCCACCCCTCTAGAAACACACTGTTGTCTGTGTAGTTCCAGCAACCGCCCATCTAGAAAGACACTGTTGTCTGTGTAGTTCCAGCAGCAACCCCTCTAGAAACACACTGTTGTCTGTGTAGTTCCAGCAACCGCCCCTCTAGAAAGACACTGTTGTCTGTGTAGTTCCAGCAGCCACCCCTCTAGAATCACACTGTTGTTTGTGTTGTTCCAGCAGCCACCCCTCTAGAGACACAATGTTGTCTGTGTAGTTCCAGCAGCCATCCTTCTAGAGACACACTGTTGTCTGTGTAGTTCCAGCAGCCACCCCTCTAGAGACACCATGCTGTCTGTATAGTTCCAGCAGCCACCCCACTAGAGACACACTGCTGTCTGTGTATTTCCAGCAGCAACCCCACTAGAGAGACACTGCTGTCTGTGAGGTTCCTGCAGCCACCCCTCTAGAGAGACACACTGTTGTCTGTGTAGTTCCAGCAGCCACCCCTCCAGAGGCACACTGCTGTCTGTTAGTTCCAGCAGCCATCACTCTAGAGAGACACTGTTGTCTGTGTAGTTCCAGCAGCCACCCCTCTAGAAACACACTGTTGTCTGTGTAGTTCCAGCAACCGCCCATCTAGAAAGACACTGTTGTCTGTGTAGTTCCAGCAGCAACCCCTCTAGAAACACACTGTTGTCTGTGTAGTTCCAGCAACCGCCCCTCTAGAAAGACACTGTTGTCTGTGTAGTTCCAGCAGCCACCCCTCTAGAATCACACTGTTGTTTGTGTTGTTCCAGCAGCCACCCCTCTAGAGACACAATGTTGTCTGTGTAGTTCCAGCAGCCATCCTTCTAGAGACACACTGTTGTCTGTGTAGTTCCAGCAGCCACCCCTCTAGAGACACCATGCTGTCTGTATAGTTCCAGCAGCCACCCCTCTAGAGACACTGTTGTCTGTGTAGTTCCAGCAGCCACCCCTCTAGAAACACACTGTTGTCTGTGTAGTTCCAGCAACCACCCATCTAGAAAGACACTGTTGTCTGTGTAGTTCCAGCAGCAACCCCTCCAGAGGCACACTGCTGTCTGTGTAGTTCCAGCAGCCATCACTCTAGAGAGACACTGTTGTCTGTGTAGTTCCAGCAGCCACCAATCTAGAGAGACACTGTTTTCTGTGTAGTTCCAGCAGCAACCCCTCTATAGACACTGTTGTCTGTGTAGTTCCAGCAGCCACCCCTCTAGAAACACACTGTTGTCTGTGTAGTTCCAGCAACCGCCCCTCTAGAAAGACACTGTTGTCTGTGTAGTTCCAGCAGCCACCCCTCCAGAAACACACTGTTGTCTGTGTAGTTCCAGCAGCCACCAATCTAGAGATAAACTGGTGTCTGTGTAGTTCCAGCAGCAACCCCTCTAGAGACACTGTTGTCTGTGTAGTTCCAGCAGCCACCCGTCTAGAAACACACTGTTGTCTGTGTAGTTCCAGCAACCGCCCATCTAGAAAGACACTGTTGTCTGTGTAGTTCCAGCAGCAACCCCTCTAGAAACACACTGTTGTCTGTGTAGTTCCAGCAACCGCCCCTCTAGAAAGACACTGTTGTCTGTGTAGTTCCAGCAGCCACCCCTCTAGAATCACACTGTTGTTTGTGTTGTTCCAGCAGCCACCCCTCTAGAGACACAATGTTGTCTGTGTAGTTCCAGCAGCCATCCTTCTAGAGACACACTGTTGTCTGTGTAGTTCCAGCAGCCACCCCTCTAGAGACACCATGCTGTCTGTATAGTTCCAGCAGCCACCCCACTAGAGACACACTTCTGTCTGTGTATTTCCAGCAGCAACCCCACTAGAGAGACACTGCTGTCTGTGAGGTTCCTGCAGCCACCCCTCTAGAGAGACACACTGTTGTCTGTGTAGTTCCAGCAGCCACCCCTCCAGAGGCACACTGCTGTCTGTGTAGTTCCAGCAGCCATCACTCTAGAGAGACACTGTTGTCTGTGTAGTTCCAGCAGCCACCAATCTAGAGAGACACTGTTTTCTGTGTAGTTCCAGCAGCAACCCCTCTATAGACACTGTTGTCTGTGTAGTTCCAGCAGCCACCCCTCTAGAAACACACTGTTGTCTGTGTAGTTCCAGCAACCGCCCCTCTAGAAAGACACTGTTGTCTGTGTAGTTCCAGCAGCCACCCCTCCAGAAACACACTGTTGTCTGTGTAGTTCCAGCAGCCACCAATCTAGAGATAAACTGGTGTCTGTGTAGTTCCAGCAGCAACCCCTCTAGAGACACTGTTGTCTGTGTAGTTCCAGCAGCCACCCCTCTAGAAACACACTGTTGTCTGTGTAGTTCCAGCAACCGCCCATCTAGAAAGACACTGTTGTCTGTGTAGTTCCAGCAGCAACCCCTCTATAGACACTGTTGTCTGTGTAGTTCCAGCAGCCACCCCTCTAGAAAGACACTGTTGTCTGTGTAGTTCCAGCAGCCACCCCTCCAGAAACACACTGTTGTCTGTGTAGTTCCAGCAGCCACCAATCTAGAGATAAACTGGTGTCTGTGTAGTTCCAGCAGCAACCCCTCTAGAGACACTGTTGTCTGTGTAGTTCCAGCAGCCACCCCTCCAGAGGCACACTGCTGTCTGTGTAGTTCCAGCAGCCATCACTCTAGAGAGACACTGTTTTCTGTGTAGTTCCAGCAGCAACCCCTCTATAGACACTGTTGTCTGTGTAGTTCCAGCAGCCACCCCTCTAGAAACACACTGTTGTCTGTGTAGTTCCAGCAACCGCCCCTCTAGAAAGACACTGTTGTCTGTGTAGTTCCAGCAGCCACCCCTCCAGAAACACACTGTTGTCTGTGTAGTTCCAGCAGCCACCAATCTAGAGATAAACTGGTGTCTGTGTAGTTCCAGCAGCAACCCCTCTAGAGACACTGTTGTCTGTGTAGTTCCAGCAGCCACCCCTCTAGAAACACACTGTTGTCTGTGTAGTTCCAGCAACCGCCCATCTAGAAAGACACTGTTGTCTGTGTAGTTCCAGCAGCAACCCCTCTAGAAACACACTGTTGTCTGTGTAGTTCCAGCAACCGCCCCTCTAGAAAGACACTGTTGTCTGTGTAGTTCCAGCAGCCACCCCTCTAGAATCACACTGTTGTTTGTGTTGTTCCAGCAGCCACCCCTCTAGAGACACAATGTTGTCTGTGTAGTTCCAGCAGCCATCCTTCTAGAGACACACTGTTGTCTGTGTAGTTCCAGCAGCCACCCCTCTAGAGACACCATGCTGTCTGTATAGTTCCAGCAGCCACCCCACTAGAGACACACTGCTGTCTGTGTATTTCCAGCAGCAACCCCACTAGAGAGACACTGCTGTCTGTGAGGTTCCTGCAGCCACCCCTCTAGAGAGACACACTGTTGTCTGTGTAGTTCCAGCAGCCACCCCTCCAGAGGCACACTGCTGTCTGTGTAGTTCCAGCAGCCATCACTCTAGAGAGACACTGTTGTCTGTGTAGTTCCAGCAGCCACCAATCTAGAGAGACACTGTTTTCTGTGTAGTTCCAGCAGCAACCCCTCTATAGACACTGTTGTCTGTGTAGTTCCAGCAGCCACCCCTCTAGAAACACACTGTTGTCTGTGTAGTTCCAGCAACCGCCCCTCTAGAAAGACACTGTTGTCTGTGTAGTTCCAGCAGCCACCCCTCCAGAAACACACTGTTGTCTGTGTAGTTCCAGCAGCCACCAATCTAGAGATAAACTGGTGTCTGTGTAGTTCCAGCAGCAACCCCTCTAGAGACACTGTTGTCTGTGTAGTTCCAGCAGCCACCCCTCTAGAAACACACTGTTGTCTGTGTAGTTCCAGCAACCGCCCATCTAGAAAGACACTGTTGTCTGTGTAGTTCCAGCAGCAACCCCTCTAGAAACACACTGTTGTCTGTGTAGTTCCAGCAACCGCCCCTCTAGAAAGACACTGTTGTCTGTGTAGTTCCAGCAGCCACCCCTCTAGAATCACACTGTTGTTTGTGTTGTTCCAGCAGCCACCCCTCTAGAGACACAATGTTGTCTGTGTAGTTCCAGCAGCCATCCTTCTAGAGACACACTGTTGTCTGTGTAGTTCCAGCAGCCACCCTCTAGAGACACCATGCTGTCTGTATATTTCCAGCAGCCACCCCACTAGAGACACACTGCTGTCTGTGTATTTCCAGCAGCAACCCCACTAGAGAGACACTGCTGTCTGTGAGGTTCCTGCAGCCACCCCTCTAGAGAGACACACTGTTGTCTGTGTAGTTCCAGCAGCCACCCCTCCAGAGGCACACTGCTGTCTGTGTAGTTCCAGCAGCCATCACTCTAGAGAGACACTGTTGTCTGTGTAGTTCCAGCAGCCACCAATCTAGAGAGACACTGTTTTCTGTGTAGTTCCAGCAGCAACCCCTCTATAGACACTGTTGTCTGTGTAGTTTCAGCAGCCACCCCTCTAGAAACACACTGTTGTCTGTGTAGTTCCAGCAACCGCCCCTCTAGAAAGACACTGTTGTCTGTGTAGTTCCAGCAGCCACCCCTCCAGAAACACACTGTTGTCTGTGTAGTTCCAGCAGCCACCAATCTAGAGATAAACTGGTGTCTGTGTAGTTCCAAGAGCAACCCCTCTAGAGACACTGTTGTCTGTGTAGTTCCAGCAGCCACCCCTCTAGAAACACACTGTTGTCTGTGTAGTTCCAGCAACCGCCCATCTAGAAAGACACTGTTGTCTGTGTAGTTCCAGCAGCAACCCCTCTAGAAACACACTGTTGTCTGTGTAGTTCCAGCAACCGCCCCTCTAGAAAGACACTGTTGTCTGTGTAGTTCCAGCAGCCACCCCTCTAGAATCACACTGTTGTTTGTGTTGTTCCAGCAGCCACCCCTCTAGAGACACAATGTTGTCTGTGTAGTTCCAGCAGCCATCCTTCTAGAGACACACTGTTGTCTGTGTAGTTCCAGCAGCCACCCCTCTAGAGACACCATGCTGTCTGTATAGTTCCAGCAGCCACCCCTCTAGAGACACTGTTGTCTGTGTAGTTCCAGCAGCCACCCCTCTAGAAACACACTGTTGTCTGTGTAGTTCCAGCAACCACCCATCTAGAAAGACACTGTTGTCTGTGTAGTTCCAGCAGCAACCCCTCCAGAGGCACACTGCTGTCTGTGTAGTTCCAGCAGCCATCACTCTAGAGAGACACTGTTGTCTGTGTAGTTCCAGCAGCCACCAATCTAGAGAGACACTGTTTTCTGTGTAGTTCCAGCAGCAACCCCTCTATAGACACTGTTGTCTGTGTAGTTCCAGCAGCCACCCCTCTAGAAACACACTGTTGTCTGTGTAGTTCCAGCAACCGCCCCTCTAGAAAGACACTGTTGTCTGTGTAGTTCCAGCAGCCACCCCTCCAGAAACACACTGTTGTCTGTGTAGTTCCAGCAGCCACCAATCTAGAGATAAACTGGTGTCTGTGTAGTTCCAGCAGCAACCCCTCTAGAGACACTGTTGTCTGTGTAGTTCCAGCAGCCACCCCTCTAGAAACACACTGTTGTCTGTGTAGTTCCAGCAACCGCCCATCTAGAAAGACACTGTTGTCTGTGTAGTTCCAGCAGCAACCCCTCTAGAAACACACTGTTGTCTGTGTAGTTCCAGCAACCGCCCCTCTAGAAAGACACTGTTGTCTGTGTAGTTCCAGCAGCCACCCCTCTAGAATCACACTGTTGTTTGTGTTGTTCCAGCAGCCACCCCTCTAGAGACACAATGTTGTCTGTGTAGTTCCAGCAGCCATCCTTCTAGAGACACACTGTTGTCTGTGTAGTTCCAGCAGCCACCCCTCTAGAGACACCATGCTGTCTGTATAGTTCCAGCAGCCACCCCACTAGAGACACACTGCTGTCTGTGTATTTCCAGCAGCAACCCCACTAGAGAGACACTGCTGTCTGTGAGGTTCCTGCAGCCACCCCTCTAGAGAGACACACTGTTGTCTGTGTAGTTCCAGCAGCCACCCCTCCAGAGGCACACTGCTGTCTGTGTAGTTCCAGCAGCCATCACTCTAGAGAGACACTGTTGTCTGTGTAGTTCCAGCAGCCACCCCTCTAGAAACACACTGTTGTCTGTGTAGTTCCAGCAACCGCCCATCTAGAAAGACACTGTTGTCTGTGTAGTTCCAGCAGCAACCCCTCTAGAAACACACTGTTGTCTGTGTAGTTCCAGCAACCGCCCCTCTAGAAAGACACTGTTGTCTGTGTAGTTCCAGCAGCCACCCCTCTAGAATCACACTGTTGTTTGTGTTGTTCCAGCAGCCACCCCTCTAGAGACACAATGTTGTCTGTGTAGTTCCAGCAGCCATCCTTCTAGAGACACACTGTTGTCTGTGTAGTTCCAGCAGCCACCCCTCTAGAGACACCATGCTGTCTGTATAGTTCCAGCAGCCACCCCTCTAGAGACACTGTTGTCTGTGTAGTTCCAGCAGCCACCCCTCTAGAAACACACTGTTGTCTGTGTAGTTCCAGCAACCACCCATCTAGAAAGACACTGTTGTCTGTGTAGTTCCAGCAGCAACCCCTCCAGAGGCACACTGCTGTCTGTGTAGTTCCAGCAGCCATCACTCTAGAGAGACACTGTTGTCTGTGTAGTTCCAGCAGCCACCAATCTAGAGAGACACTGTTTTCTGTGTAGTTCCAGCAGCAACCCCTCTATAGACACTGTTGTCTGTGTAGTTCCAGCAGCCACCCCTCTAGAAACACACTGTTGTCTGTGTAGTTCCAGCAACCGCCCCTCTAGAAAGACACTGTTGTCTGTGTAGTTCCAGCAGCCACCCCTCCAGAAACACACTGTTGTCTGTGTAGTTCCAGCAGCCACCAATCTAGAGATAAACTGGTGTCTGTGTAGTTCCAGCAGCAACCCCTCTAGAGACACTGTTGTCTGTGTAGTTCCAGCAGCCACCCCTCTAGAAACACACTGTTGTCTGTGTAGTTCCAGCAACCGCCCATCTAGAAAGACACTGTTGTCTGTGTAGTTCCAGCAGCAACCCCTCTAGAAACACACTGTTGTCTGTGTAGTTCCAGCAACCGCCCCTCTAGAAAGACACTGTTGTCTGTGTAGTTCCAGCAGCCACCCTCTAGAATCACACTGTTGTTTGTGTTGTTCCAGCAGCCACCCTCTAGAGACACAATGTTGTCTGTGTAGTTCCAGCAGCCATCCTTCTAGAGACACACTGTTGTCTGTGTAGTTCCAGCAGCCACCCCTCTAGAGACACCATGCTGTCTGTATAGTTCCAGCAGCCACCCCACTAGAGACACACTGCTGTCTGTGTATTTCCAGCAGCAACCCCACTAGAGAGACACTGCTGTCTGTGAGGTTCCTGCAGCCACCCCCTCTAGAGAGACACACTGTTGTCTGTGTAGTTCCAGCAGCCACCCCTCCAGAGGCACACTGCTGTCTGTGTAGTTCCAGCAGCCATCACTCTAGAGAGACACTGTTGTCTGTGTAGTTCCAGCAGCCACCAATCTAGAGAGACACTGTTTTCTGTGTAGTTCCAGCAGCAACCCCTCTATAGACACTGTTGTCTGTGTAGTTCCAGCAGCCACCCCTCTAGAAACACACTGTTGTCTGTGTAGTTCCAGCAACCGCCCCTCTAGAAAGACACTGTTGTCTGTGTAGTTCCAGCAGCCACCCCTCCAGAAACACACTGTTGTCTGTGTAGTTCCAGCAGCCACCAATCTAGAGATAAACTGGTGTCTGTGTAGTTCCAGCAGCAACCCCTCTAGAGACACTGTTGTCTGTGTAGTTCCAGCAGCCACCCCTCTAGAAACACACTGTTGTCTGTGTAGTTCCAGCAACCGCCCATCTAGAAAGACACTGTTGTCTGTGTAGTTCCAGCAGCAACCCCTCTAGAAACACACTGTTGTCTGTGTAGTTCCAGCAACCGCCCCTCTAGAAAGACACTGTTGTCTGTGTAGTTCCAGCAGCCACCCCTCTAGAATCACACTGTTGTTTGTGTTGTTCCAGCAGCCACCCCTCTAGAGACACAATGTTGTCTGTGTAGTTCCAGCAGCCATCCTTCTAGAGACACACTGTTGTCTGTGTAGTTCCAGCAGCCACCCCTCTAGAGACACCATGCTGTCTGTATAGTTCCAGCAGCCACCCCTCTAGAGACACTGTTGTCTGTGTAGTTCCAGCAGCCACCCCTCTAGAAACACACTGTTGTCTGTGTAGTTCCAGCAACCGCCCATCTAGAAAGACACTGTTGTCTGTGTAGTTCCAGCAGCAACCCCTCTATAGACACTGTTGTCTGTGTAGTTCCAGCAGCCACCCCTCTAGAAAGACACTGTTGTCTGTGTAGTTCCAGCAGCCACCCCACCAGAAACACACTGTTGTCTGTGTAGTTCCAGCAGCCACCAATCTAGAGATAAACTGTGTCTGTGTAGTTCCAGCAGCAACCCCTCTAGAGACACTGTTGTCTGTGTAGTTCCAGCAGCCACCCCTCCAGAGGCACACTGCTGTCTGTGTAGTTCCAGCAGCCATCACTCTAGAGAGACACTGTTTTCTGTGTAGTTCCAGCAGCAACCCCTCTATAGACACTGTTGTCTGTGTAGTTCCAGCAGCCACCCCTCTAGAAACACACTGTTGTCTGTGTAGTTCCAGCAACCGCCCTCTAGAAAGACACTGTTGTCTGTGTAGTTCCAGCAGCCACCCCTCCAGAAACACACTGTTGTCTGTGTAGTTCCAGCAGCCACCAATCTAGAGATAAACTGGTGTCTGTGTAGTTCCAGCAGCAACCCCTCTAGAGACACTGTTGTCTGTGTAGTTCCAGCAGCCACCCCTCTAGAAACACACTGTTGTCTGTGTAGTTCCAGCAACCGCCCATCTAGAAAGACACTGTTGTCTGTGTAGTTCCAGCAGCAACCCCTCTAGAAACACACTGTTGTCTGTGTAGTTCCAGCAACCGCCCCTCTAGAAAGACACTGTTGTCTGTGTAGTTCCAGCAGCCACCCTCTAGAATCACACTGTTGTTTGTGTTGTTCCAGCAGCCACCCCTCTAGAGACACAATGTTGTCTGTGTAGTTCCAGCAGCCATCCTTCTAGAGACACACTGTTGTCTGTGTAGTTCCAGCAGCCACCCCTCTAGAGACACCATGCTGTCGGTATAGTTCCAGCAGCCACCCCACTAGAGACACACTGCTGTCTGTGTATTTCCAGCAGCAACCCCACTAGAGAGACACTGCTGTCTGTGAGGTTCCTGCAGCCACCCCTCTAGAGAGACACACTGTTGTCTGTGTAGTTCCAGCAGCCACCCCTCCAGAGGCACACTGCTGTCTGTGTAGTTCCAGCAGCCATCACTCTAGAGAGACACTGTTGTCTGTGTAGTTCCAGCAGCCACCAATCTAGAGAGACACTGTTTTCTGTGTAGTTCCAGCAGCAACCCCTCTATAGACACTGTTGTCTGTGTAGTTCCAGCAGCCACCCCTCTAGAAACACACTGTTGTCTGTGTAGTTCCAGCAACCGCCCCTCTAGAAAGACACTGTTGTCTGTGTAGTTCCAGCAGCCACCCCTCCAGAAACACACTGTTGTCTGTGTAGTTCCAGCAGCCACCAATCTAGAGATAAACTGGTGTCTGTGTAGTTCCAGCAGCAACCCCTCTAGAGACACTGTTGTCTGTGTAGTTCCAGCAGCCACCCCTCTAGAAACACACTGTTGTCTGTGTAGTTCCAGCAACCGCCCATCTAGAAAGACACTGTTGTCTGTGTAGTTCCAGCAGCAACCCCTCTAGAAACACACTGTTGTCTGTGTAGTTCCAGCAACCGCCCCTCTAGAAAGACACTGTTGTCTGTGTAGTTCCAGCAGCCACCCCTCTAGAATCACACTGTTGTTTGTGTTGTTCCAGCAGCCACCCCTCTAGAGACACAATGTTGTCTGTGTAGTTCCAGCAGCCATCCTTCTAGAGACACACTGTTGTCTGTGTAGTTCCAGCAGCCACCCCTCTAGAGACACCATGCTGTCTGTATAGTTCCAGCAGCCACCTCACTAGAGACACACTGCTGTCTGTGTATTTCCAGCAGCAACCCCACTAGAGAGACACTGCTGTCTGTGAGGTTCCTGCAGCCACCCCTCTAGAGAGACACACTGTTGTCTGTGTAGTTCCAGCAGCCACCCCTCCAGAGGCACACTGCTGTCTGTGTAGTTCCAGCAGCCATCACTCTAGAGAGACACTGTTGTCTGTGTAGTTCCAGCAGCCACCAATCTAGAGAGACACTGTTTTCTGTGTAGTTCCAGCAGCAACCCCTCTGTAGACACTGTTGTCTGTGTAGTTCCAGCAGCCACCCCTCTAGAAACACACTGTTGTCTGTGTAGTTCCAGCAACCGCCCCTCTAGAAAGACACTGTTGTCTGTGTAGTTCCAGCAGCCACCCCTCCAGAAACACACTGTTGTCTGTGTAGTTCCAGCAGCCACCAATCTAGAGATAAACTGGTGTCTGTGTAGTTCCAGCAGCAACCCCTCTAGAGACACTGTTGTCTGTGTAGTTCCAGCAGCCACCCCTCTAGAAACACACTGTTGTCTGTGTAGTTCCAGCAACCGCCCATCTAGAAAGACACTGTTGTCTGTGTAGTTCCAGCAGCAACCCCTCTAGAAACACACTGTTGTCTGTGTAGTTCCAGCAACCGCCCCTCTAGAAAGACACTGTTGTCTGTGTAGTTCCAGCAGCCACCCCTCTAGAATCACACTGTTGTTTGTGTTGTTCCAGCAGCCACCCCTCTAGAGACACAATGTTGTCTGTGTAGTTCCAGCAGCCATCCTTCTAGAGACACACTGTTGTCTGTGTAGTTCCAGCAGCCACCCCTCTAGAGACACCATGCTGTCTGTATAGTTCCAGCAGCCACCCCACTAGAGACACACTGCTGTCTGTGTATTTCCAGCAGCAACCCCACTAGAGAGACACTGCTGTCTGTGAGGTTCCTGCAGCCACCCCTCTAGAGAGACACACTGTTGTCTGTGTAGTTCCAGCAGCCACCCCTCCAGAGGCACACTGCTGTCTGTGTAGTTCCAGCAGCCATCACTCTAGAGAGACACTGTTGTCTGTGTAGTTCCAGCAGCCACCAATCTAGAGAGACACTGTTTTCTGTGTAGTTCCAGCAGCAACCCCTCTATAGACACTGTTGTCTGTGTAGTTCCAGCAGCCACCCCTCTAGAAACACACTGTTGTCTGTGTAGTTCCAGCAACCGCCCCTCTAGAAAGACACTGTTGTCTGTGTAGTTCCAGCAGCCACCCCTCCAGAAACACACTGTTGTCTGTGTAGTTCCAGCAGCCACCAATCTAGAGATAAACTGGTGTCTGTGTAGTTCCAGCAGCAACCCCTCTAGAGACACTGTTGTCTGTGTAGTTCCAGCAGCCACCCCTCTAGAAACACACTGTTGTCTGTGTAGTTCCAGCAACCGCCCATCTAGAAAGACACTGTTGTCTGTGTAGTTCCAGCAGCAACCCCTCTAGAAACACACTGTTGTCTGTGTAGTTCCAGCAACCGCCCCTCTAGAAAGACACTGTTGTCTGTGTAGTTCCAGCAGCCACCCCTCTAGAATCACACTGTTGTTTGTGTTGTTCCAGCAGCCACCCCTCTAGAGACACAATGTTGTCTGTGTAGTTCCAGCAGCCATCCTTCTAGAGACACACTGTTGTCTGTGTAGTTCCAGCAGCCACCCCTCTAGAGACACCATGCTGTCGGTATAGTTCCAGCAGCCACCCCACTAGAGACACACTGCTGTCTGTGTATTTCCAGCAGCAACCCCACTAGAGAGACACTGCTGTCTGTGAGGTTCCTGCAGCCACCCCTCTAGAGAGACACACTGTTGTCTGTGTAGTTCCAGCAGCCACCCCTCCAGAGGCACACTGCTGTCTGTGTAGTTCCAGCAGCCATCACTCTAGAGAGACACTGTTGTCTGTGTAGTTCCAGCAGCCACCAATCTAGAGAGACACTGTTTTCTGTGTAGTTCCAGCAGCAACCCCTCTATAGACACTGTTGTCTGTGTAGTTCCAGCAGCCACCCCTCTAGAAACACACTGTTGTCTGTGTAGTTCCAGCAACCGCCCCTCTAGAAAGACACTGTTGTCTGTGTAGTTCCAGCAGCCACCCCTCCAGAAACACACTGTTGTCTGTGTAGTTCCAGCAGCCACCAATCTAGAGATAAACTGGTGTCTGTGTAGTTCCAGCAGCAACCCCTCTAGAGACACTGTTGTCTGTGTAGTTCCAGCAGCCACCCCTCTAGAAACACACTGTTGTCTGTGTAGTTCCAGCAACCGCCCATCTAGAAAGACACTGTTGTCTGTGTAGTTCCAGCAGCAACCCCTCTAGAAACACACTGTTGTCTGTGTAGTTCCAGCAACCGCCCCTCTAGAAAGACACTGTTGTCTGTGTAGTTCCAGCAGCCACCCCTCTAGAATCACACTGTTGTTTGTGTTGTTCCAGCAGCCACCCCTCTAGAGACACAATGTTGTCTGTGTAGTTCCAGCAGCCATCCTTCTAGAGACACACTGTTGTCTGTGTAGTTCCAGCAGCCACCCCTCTAGAGACACCATGCTGTCTGTATAGTTCCAGCAGCCACCCCACTAGAGACACACTGCTGTCTGTGTATTTCCAGCAGCAACCCCACTAGAGAGACACTGCTGTCTGTGAGGTTCCTGCAGCCACCCCTCTAGAGAGACACACTGTTGTCTGTGTAGTTCCAGCAGCCACCCCTCCAGAGGCACACTGCTGTCTGTGTAGTTCCAGCAGCCATCACTCTAGAGAGACACTGTTGTCTGTGTAGTTCCAGCAGCCACCAATCTAGAGAGACACTGTTTTCTGTGTAGTTCCAGCAGCAACCCCTCTATAGACACTGTTGTCTGTGTAGTTCCAGCAGCCACCCCTCTAGAAACACACTGTTGTCTGTGTAGTTCCAGCAACCGCCCCTCTAGAAAGACACTGTTGTCTGTGTAGTTCCAGCAGCCACCCCTCCAGAAACACACTGTTGTCTGTGTAGTTCCAGCAGCCACCAATCTAGAGATAAACTGGTGTCTGTGTAGTTCCAGCAGCAACCCCTCTAGAGACACTGTTGTCTGTGTAGTTCCAGCAGCCACCCCTCTAGAAACACACTGTTGTCTGTGTAGTTCCAGCAACCGCCCATCTAGAAAGACACTGTTGTCTGTGTAGTTCCAGCAGCAACCCCTCTAGAAACACACTGTTGTCTGTGTAGTTCCAGCAACCGCCCCTCTAGAAAGACACTGTTGTCTGTGTAGTTCCAGCAGCCACCCCTCTAGAATCACACTGTTGTTTGTGTTGTTCCAGCAGCCACCCCTCTAGAGACACAATGTTGTCTGTGTAGTTCCAGCAGCCATCCTTCTAGAGACACACTGTTGTCTGTGTAGTTCCAGCAGCCACCCCTCTAGAGACACCATGCTGTCTGTATAGTTCCAGCAGCCACCCCACTAGAGACACACTGCTGTCTGTGTATTTCCAGCAGCAACCCCACTAGAGAGACACTGCTGTCTGTGAGGTTCCTGCAGCCACCCCTCTAGAGAGACACACTGTTGTCTGTGTAGTTCCAGCAGCCACCCCTCCAGAGGCACACTGCTGTCTGTGTAGTTCCAGCAGCCATCACTCTAGAGAGACACTGTTGTCTGTGTAGTTCCAGCAGCCACCAATCTAGAGAGACACTGTTTTCTGTGTAGTTCCAGCAGCAACCCCTCTATAGACACTGTTGTCTGTGTAGTTCCAGCAGCCACCCCTCTAGAAACACACTGTTGTCTGTGTAGTTCCAGCAACCGCCCCTCTAGAAAGACACTGTTGTCTGTGTAGTTCCAGCAGCCACCCCTCCAGAAACACACTGTTGTCTGTGTAGTTCCAGCAGCCACCAATCTAGAGATAAACTGGTGTCTGTGTAGTTCCAGCAGCAACCCCTCTAGAGACACTGTTGTCTGTGTAGTTCCAGCAGCCACCCCTCTAGAAACACACTGTTGTCTGTGTAGTTCCAGCAACCGCCCATCTAGAAAGACACTGTTGTCTGTGTAGTTCCAGCAGCAACCCCTCTAGAAACACACTGTTGTCTGTGTAGTTCCAGCAACCGCCCCTCTAGAAAGACACTGTTGTCTGTGTAGTTCCAGCAGCCACCCCTCTAGAATCACACTGTTGTTTGTGTTGTTCCAGCAGCCACCCCTCTAGAGACACAATGTTGTCTGTGTAGTTCCAGCAGCCATCCTTCTAGAGACACACTGTTGTCTGTGTAGTTCCAGCAGCCACCCCTCTAGAGACACCATGCTGTCTGTATAGTTCCAGCAGCCACCCCACTAGAGACACACTGCTGTCTGTGTATTTCCAGCAGCAACCCCACTAGAGAGACACTGCTGTCTGTGAGGTTCCTGCAGCCACCCTCTAGAGAGACACACTGTTGTCTGTGTAGTTCCAGCAGCCACCCCTCCAGAGGCACACTGCTGTCTGTGTAGTTCCAGCAGCCATCACTCTAGAGAGACACTGTTGTCTGTGTAGTTCCAGCAGCCACCAATCTAGAGAGACACTGTTTTCTGTGTAGTTCCAGCAGCAACCCCTCTATAGACACTGTTGTCTGTGTAGTTCCAGCAGCCACCCCTCTAGAAACACACTGTTGTCTGTGTAGTTCCAGCAACCGCCCCTCTAGAAAGACACTGTTGTCTGTGTAGTTCCAGCAACCGCCCCTCTAGAAAGACACTGTTGTCTGTGTAGTTCCAGCAGCCACCCCTCTAGAATCACACTGTTGTTTGTGTTGTTCCAGCAGCCACCCCTCTAGAGACACAATGTTGTCTGTGTAGTTCCAGCAGCCATCCTTCTAGAGACACACTGTTGTCTGTGTAGTTCCAGCAGCCACCCCTCTAGAGACACCATGCTGTCTGTATAGTTCCAGCAGCCACCCCACTAGAGACACACTGCTGTCTGTGTAGTTCCAGCAGCCACCCCTCTAGAAACACACTGTTGTCTGTGTAGTTCCAGCAACCGCCCATCTAGAAAGACACTGTTGTCTGTGTAGTTCCAGCAGCAACCCCTCTAGAAACACACTGTTGTCTGTGTAGTTCCAGCAACCGCCCCTCTAGAAAGACACTGTTGTCTGTGTAGTTCCAGCAGCCACCCCTCTAGAATCACACTGTTGTTTGTGTTGTTCCAGCAGCCACCCCTCTAGAGACACAATGTTGTCTGTGTAGTTCCAGCAGCCATCCTTCTAGAGACACACTGTTGTCTGTGTAGTTCCAGCAGCCACCCCTCTAGAGACACCATGCTGTCTGTATAGTTCCAGCAGCCACCCCACTAGAGACACACTGCTGTCTGTGTATTTCCAGCAGCAACCCCACTAGAGAGACACTGCTGTCTGTGAGGTTCCTGCAGCCACCCCTCTAGAGAGACACACTGTTGTCTGTGTAGTTCCAGCAGCCACCCCTCCAGAGGCACACTGCTGTCTGTGTAGTTCCAGCAGCCATCACTCTAGAGAGACACTGTTGTCTGTGTAGTTCCAGCAGCCACCAATCTAGAGAGACACTGTTTTCTGTGTAGTTCCAGCAGCAACCCCTCTATAGACACTGTTGTCTGTGTAGTTCCAGCAGCCACCCCTCTAGAAACACACTGTTGTCTGTGTAGTTCCAGCAACCGCCCCTCTAGAAAGACACTGTTGTCTGTGTAGTTCCAGCAGCCACCCCTCCAGAAACACACTGTTGTCTGTGTAGTTCCAGCAACCGCCCCTCTAGAAAGACACTGTTGTCTGTGTAGTTCCAGCAGCCACCCCTCTAGAATCACACTGTTGTCTGTGTAGTTCCAGCAGCCACCCCTCTAGAGAAACCATGCTGTCTGTATAGTTCCAGCAGCCACCCCACTAGAGACACACTGCTGTCTGTATAGTTCCAGCAGCCACCCCACTAGAGACACACTGCTGTCTGTGTAGTTCCAGCAGCTACCCCACTCGAGAGACACTGCTGTCTGTGTAGTTCCAGCAGCCACCCCTCTAGAGAGACACTGCTGTCTGTGTTGTTCCAGCAGCCACCCCTCTAGAAACACACTGTTGTCTGTGTAGTTCCAGCAGCCTCCCCTCTAGAGACACATTGCTGTCTGTGTAGTTCCAGCAGCCACCCCACTAGAGCGACACTGCTGTCTGTGGGGTTCCTGCAGCCACCCCTCTAGAGAAACACACTGTTGTCTGTGTAGTTCCAGCAGCCACCCCTCTTGAGATACACTGGTGTCTGTGTAGTTCCAGCAGCCACCACGCTAGAGAGACACTGTTGTCTGTGTAGTTCCAGCAGCCACCTCTCTAGAGACACACTGTTGTCTGTGTAGTTCCAGCAATTGCCCCTCTAGAGACACACTGTTGTCTGTGTAGTTCCAGCAATTGCCCCTCTAGAGACACACTGTTGTCTGTGTAGTTCCAGCAGCCACCACTCTAGAGAGACACTGCTGTCTGTGGGGTTCTTGCAGCCACCCCTCTAGAGAGACACTGCTGTCTGTGTAGTTCCAGCAGCCACCCCTCTAGAGAGACACTGCTGTCTGTGTAGTTCCAGCAGCCACCACTCTAGAAAGACACTGCTGTCTGTGTAGTTCCAGCATCAACCACTCTAGAGAGACACTGCTGTCTGTGTAGTTCCAGCAGCCACCCCTCTAGAGACACACTGCTGTCTGTGTAGTTCCAGCAGCCACCCCTCTAGAGACACATTGCTGTCTGTGTAGTTCCAGCAGCCACCCCTCTAGAGACACACTGTTGTATGTATAGTTCCAGCAGCCACCCCACTAGAGAGACACTGCTGTCTGTGGGGTTCCTGCAGCCACCCCTCTAGAGAGACACTGCTGTCTGTGTAGTTCCAACAGCCACCCCTCTAGAGAGATACTGCTGTCTGTGTAGTTCCATCAGCCACCCCTCTAGAGAGACACTATTGTTTGTGTAGTTACAGCAGCCACCACCCTAGAGAGACAGCATAAGGCTGGTTCTGTCGCTCTGTATGTCTGTCTAGATCACACACACACACACACACACACACACACACACACACACACACACACACACACACACACACACACACACACACACACACACACGCTGTTTGGAACTCTCTGTCTTCTCTCTACTTCCAACTCCAGCCACTCTCCTTCCCTGTCCTGGCAGGGGCGGCTTTGCTTACCAGCCCCCCGACTGGCAAGTCTGGACTGGTTGAGCAGAGAGACCGACAGAGCAAGCGAGGGAGGTTTGGGACAGGCAGAGTGAGGAAGAGAGGGAAAGCAAGGAAGGGAGGGAAAGAGAGGGGGGAGCACGTCCACATCAGGTTCATAAAGATTTGTGAGCGTGTGACAAGGGAGGACAGGGAGCATTGGGAAAGTAGGGCGTTTGATCACACCTGACACTCTCTAAACTCCCCTGGTCTGGGAGGACACTGCTAAGCTAGTGTGTGTGTGTGTGTGTGTGTGTGTGTGTGTGTGTGTGTGTGTGTGTGTGTGTGTGTGTGTGTGTGTGTGTGTGTGTGTGTGTGTGTGTGTGTGTGTGTGTGTGTGTGTGTGTGTGTGTGTGTGTGTGTGTGTGTGTGTGTGTGTGTGTGTGTGTGTGTGTGTGTGTGTGTGTGTGTGTGTGTGTGTGTGTGTGTGTGTGTGTGTGTGTGTGTTAGTGTTAGTGTGTGAGTAATTCATGGCCCAACTGGAATAGACTGCCAGTCCATCGGGCACAGGGGAAACCACCGAGGCTCAGGTAAAGAAAAACAGTCGCACCGTCGGTTTGGGCCATGTCACTGGTGATTTACCTGACTGGGTTAAAATGGGGATTGAAGACGTTGGTTGTAATCGTGCTAGAGGAACACATCAGTCTTAAAATATGTGGTGGTTCAGCTCATTTTGCTATTGTGTTTGTTGTGTTCTCCTGTACTAGCCTTTCTGAGTATTTACAGTGCCTTGCGAAAGTATTCGGCCCCCTTGAACTTTGCGACCTTTTGACACATTTCAGGCTTCAAACATAAAGATATAAAACTGTATTTTTTTGTGAAGAATCAACAACATTTATTGGATATTTCAAACTTTTTTAACAAATCAAAAACTGAAAAATTGGGCGTGCAAAATCATTCTGATAGAGACATACCCCAAGCGACTTACAGCTGTAATCGCAGCAAAAGGTGCCGCTACAAAGTATTAACTTAAGGGTGCTGAATAATTTTGCACGCCCAATTTTTCAGTTTTTGATTTGTTAAAAAAGTTTGAAATATCCAATAAATGTCGTTCCACTTCATGATTGTGTCCCACTTGTTGTTGACTCTTCACAAAAAAATACAGTTTTATATCTTTATGTTTGAAGCCTGAAATGTGGCAAAAGGTGGCAAAGTTCAAGGGGGCCGAATACTTTTGCAAGGCACTGTAAGTCTCTTTACAGGGTCATTGATATCACTTGATAGTAAGACGGCGCCAGAGTAGAAAGCAGACGTTTTACGCGCCCCCAACCGATTGTGTTTTTTTGTTAGTTTACCTGTGTTGTTTGTAACTTCTTTTATTACTATTTTTGTCCATAATGTTGCCGCTATCGTCTCTTATGACCGAAAATAACTTCTAGACATCAGGACTGCGATTACTCCCCACGGACTAGCAGAATCCTTTTTCTTCTTTCACGACTCTAACGAGACCCAAGGTGGAGGATATACAGCTCCCTCGGGAACAGGCCCCGAACCCAGTGATCTACGTGAAGGCGAAGAAAGAGAGGCCGGAGGGCAGGCTGCCTTCTAAGGAGTCGGAGGCAATCAAATAAACCCCCACTCCCCTTGATTCTGCTAGCAAACATGCAATCTTTGGGCAATAAAATGGACGAGTTATTGGGAAGGTTAAACTACCAACAGAACATTAAAACTGTAACATCTTATGCTTCACAGAGTCGTGGCTGAACGACGACAATGTCAACATACAGCTAGCTGGTTATACGATGTACCAGCAAGACAAGACAAGACAAGGGGCGGCGGTCTATGTATTTTTGTAAACAACAGCTGGTGCACGATATCTAAGGAAGTCTCGCGCTATTGCTCGCCTGAGGTAGAGTTTCTCATGATAAGCTGCAGATCATCATTATCTACCAAGAGAGTTTTCATCTATATTCCTTGTAGCTGTTTACATACCACCACAGTCAGAGGCTGGCAATAAGATAGCATTGAATGAGCTGTATTCCGCCATAAGTAAACAAGAAAACGCTCACACAGAGGCAGTGCTCCTAGTAGCCAGTGACTTTAATGCAGGGAAACTTAAATCAGTTTTACCAGATTTCTATCAGCATGTTAAATGTGCAACCAGAGGGAAATAACTCTGGACTACCTATACTCCACACACAGAGATGCATACACAGCTCTCCTTCGCCCTCCATTTGGCAAATCTGACCATAATTACATCCTCCTGATTCCTGCTTACAAGCAAAAATTAAAGCAGGGACCACCAGTGACTTGATCAATAAAAAAAGTGGTCAAATGAAGCAGATGCTAAGCTTCAGCACTGTTTTGCTGGAATATGTTCTGGGATTCCTCCAAAGACATTGAGGAGTACACCACATCTGTCATTGGCTTCATCAATAAGTGCATCGATGACATCATCCCACAGTGACCGTACATACGTACATACCCCAACCAGAAGCCATGGATTACAGGCAGCATCCGCACTGAGCTAAAGACTAGAGCTGCCACTTTCAAGGAGCGGGACTCTAATCCGGAAGCTTATAAGATATCCTACTAACCCATCCGACAAAACATCAAACAGGCAAAGCGTCAATACAGGACTTAGATCGAGTCGTCCTACACCGGCTCTGATGCTCGTTGGATGTGGCAGGGCCTGCAAACCATTACAGACTACAAAGAGAAGCACAGCTGAGAGCGACACGAGCCAACCGGACGAACTAAACTACTTCTAGGCTCACTTCGAGGCAAATAACACTGAAACAGGCATGAGAGCACCAGCTGTACTGGAAGACTGAGTGATCACACTCTCTGCAGCTGATGTAAGACCTGTAGAGAGGTCAACATTCACAAGGCCACAGGGCCAGACGGATTACCAGGACGTGTACTGCGAGCACACACTGACCAACTAGCAAGTGTCTTCACTGACATTTTCAACCTCTCCCTGTCCGAGTCTGTAATACCCACGTTTTAAGCAGACCACCATAGGGCCTGTGCCCAATAACAATAAGGTAATCTGCCTAAATGACTACCGACCTGAAGAACTCACGTCCGTAGCCATGAAGTGCTTTGAAAGGCTGGTCATGGCTCACATCAACACCATCATCCCAGAAACCCTAGACCCACTCCAATTTGTATACCGCCCCAACAGATCCACAGTCTCTATTGCACTTCACACTGCCCTTACCCACCTGGACAAAAGGAACACATAAACAAAGAAACATCCCTTTTTCAGGACCCTGTCTTTCAAAGATAATTTGTAAAAATCCAAATAACTTCACAGATCTTCATTGTAAAGGGTTTAAACACTATTTTCCATGCCTATTCAATATACCATAAACAATCAACGAACATGCACCTGTGGAACGGTCGTTAAGGCACTAACAGCTGTCATGTCTTTGGCATCATTAAAGTGAAGACTGTTATTTTATCAAATCAATTCTCTGTAATTATTATTACGTGATTAAACTATTCATGTAAATGTAATTAACTAGGAAGTCCGGGCACCAAAGAAAATCTTCAGATTACAAAGTTATAATTTTCCTAATATAACTTTTCAGATATTTTAATATCTGCTCAATTGGTCTTCTAATTAATGAATTATTCTTTACCTCACGTTAGTCTCATTCCAAACGTCGTAAATGGTTGGTTATCTGCAGGAACCCAGTCTTTGCTATTAATCATCCATACATCAAATGTCTCAATCATTTTTATTTTATTTATTTTATTTTTATTTCACCTTTATTTAAGCAGGTAGGCTAGTTGAGAACAAGTTCTCATTTACAACTGCGACCTGGCCAAGATAAAGCATAGCAGTGTGAACAGACAACACAGAGTTACACATGGAGTAAACAATTAACAAGTCAATAACACAGTAGAAAAAAAGGGGAGTCTATATACAATGTGTGCAAAAGGCATGAGGAGGTAGGCAAATAATTACAATATTGCAGATTAACACTGGAATGATAAATGATCATGTACAGGTAGAGATATTGGTGTGCAAAAGAGCAGAAAAGTAAATAAATAAAAACTGTGGGGATGAGGTAGGTGAAAATGGGTGGGCTATTTACCAATAGATTATGTACAGCTGCAGCGATCGGTTAGCTGCTCAGATAGCTGATGTTTGAAGTTGGTGAGGGAGATAAAGGTCTCCAACTTCAGTGATTTTTGCAATTCGTTCCAGTCACAGGCAGCAGAGTACTGGAACGAAAGGCGGCCGAATGAGGTGTTGGCTTTAGGGATGATCAGTGAGATACACCTGCTGGAGCGCGTGCTACGGATGGGTGTTGCCATCGTGACCAGTGAACTGAGATAAGGCGGAGCTTTACCTAGCATGGCCTTGTAGATGACCTGGAGCCAGTGGGTCTTGCGGCGAATATGTAGCGAGGGCCAGCCGGCTAGAGCATACAAGTCGCAGTGGTGGGTAGCATAAGGTGCTTTAGTGACAAAACGGATGGCACTGTGATAAACTGCATCCAGTTTGCTGAGAAGAGTGTTGGAAGCAATTTTGTAGATGACATCGCCGAAGTCGAGGATTGGTAGGATAGTCAGTTTTACTAGAGTAAGCTTGGCAGCGTGAGTGAAGGAGGCTTTGTTACGGAATAGAAAGCCGACTCTTGATTTGATTTTTGATTGGAGATGTTTGATATGGGTCTGGAAGGAGAGTTTGCAGTCTAGCCAGACACCTAGGTACTTATAGGTGTCCACATATTCAAGGTCGGAACCATCCAGTGTGGTGATGCTAGTCGGGCATGCGGGTGCAGGCAGCGATCGGTTGAAAAGCATGCATTTGGTTTTACTAGCGTTTAAGAGCAGTTGGAGGCCACGGAAGGAGTGTTGTATGGCATTGAAGCTTGTTTGGAGGTTAGATAGCACAGTGTCCAATGACGGGCCGAAAGTATATAGAATGGTGTCGTCTGCGTAGAGGTGGATCAGGGAATTGCCCGCAGCAAGAGCAACATCATTGATATATACAGAGAAAAGAGTCGGCCCGAGAATTGAACCCTGTGGCACCCCCATAGAGACTGCCAGAGGACCGGACAGCATGCCCTCCGATTTGACACACGGAACTCTGTCTGCAAAGTAATTGGTGAACCAGGCAAGGCAGTCACCCGAAAAACCGAGGCTACTGAGTCTGCCGATAAGAATATGGTGATTGACAGAGTCGAAAGCCTTGGCAAGGTCGATGGAGATGGCTGCACAGTACTGTCTTTTATCGATGGCGGTTATGATGTCGTTTAGTACCTTGAGTGTGGCTGAGGTGCACCCGTGACCGGCTCGGAAACCAGATTGCATAGCGGAGAAGGTACGGTGGGATTCGAGATGGTCAGTGACCTGTTTGTTGACTTGGCTTTCGAAGACCTTAGATAGGCAAGGCAGAATGGATATAGGTCTGTAACAGTTTGGGTCCAGGGTGTCTCCCCCTTTGAAGAGGGGGATGACTGCGGCAGCTTTCCAATCCTTGGGGATCTCAGACGATAAGAAAGAGAGGTTGAACAGGCTGGTAATAGGGGTTGCAACAATAGCGGCGGATAGTTTCAGAAATAGAGGGTCCAGATTGTCAAACCCAGCTGATTTATACGGGTCCAGGTTTTGCACCTCTTTCAGAACATCTGGATTTGGGTAAAGGAGAACCTGGAGAGGCTTGGGCGAGGAGCTGCGGGGGGGCCGGAGCTGTTGGCCGAGGTTGGAGTAGCCAGGCGGAAGGCATGGCCAGCCGTTGAGAAATGCTTGTTGAAGTTTTCGATAATCATGGATTTGTCGGTGGTGACCGTGTTCCCTAGCCTCGGTGCAGTGGGCAGCTGGGAGGAGGTGCTCTTGTTCTCCATGGACTTCACAGTGTCCCAGAACTTTTTGGAGTTGGAGCTACAGGATGCAAACTTCTGCCTGAAGAAGCTGGCCTTAGCTTTCCTGACTGACTGCGTGTATTGGTTCCTGACTTCCCTGAACAGTTGCATATCGCGGGGACTGTTCGATGCTATTGCAGTCCGCCACAGGATGTTTTTGTGCTGGTCGAGGGCAGTCAGGTCTGGAGTGAACCAAGGGCTGTATCTGTTCTTAGTTCTGCATTTTTTTGAACGGAGCATGCTTATCTAAAATGGTGAGGAAGTTACTCTTAAAGAATGACCAGGCATCCTCAACTGACGGGATGAGGCCAATGTCCTTCCAGGGTACCCGGGCCAGGTCGATTAGAAAGGCCTGCTCACAGAAGTGTTTTAGGGAGCGTTTGACAGTGATGAGGGGTGGTCGTTTGACTGCGGCACCGTAGCGGATACAGGCAATGAGGCAGTGGTCGCTGAGATCCTGATTGAAGACAGCGGAGGTGTATTTGGAGGGCCAGTTGGTCAGGATGACGTCTATGAGGGTGCCCTTGCTTACAGAGTTAGGGTTGTACCTGGTGGGTTCCTTGATGATTTGTGTGAGATTGAGGGCATCTAGCTTAGATTGTAGGACTGCCGGTGTGTTAAGCATATCCCAGTTTAGGTCACCTAACAGAACAAACTCTGAAGCTAGATTGGGGGCAATCAATTCACAAATGGTGTCCAGGGCACAGCTGGGAGCTGAGGGGGGTCGGTAGCAGGCGGCAACAGTGAGCGACTTATTTCTGGAGAGAGTAATTTTCAGAATTAGTAGTTCGAACTGTTTGGGTATGGACCTGGAAAGTATGACATTACTTTGCAGGCTATCTCTGCAGTAGACTGCAACTCCTCCCCCTTTGGCAGTTCTGTCTTGACGGAAGATGTTATAGTTGGGTATGGAAATCTCTGAATTTTTGGTGGCCTTCCTGAGCCAGGATTCAGACACGGCAAGGACATCAGGGTTAGCAGAGTGTGCTAAAGCAGTGAGTAAAACAAACTTAGGGAGAAGGCTTCTGATGTTGACATGCATGAAACCAAGGCTTTTTGATCCCAGAAGTCAACAAATGAGGGTTCCTGGGGACATGCAGGGCCTGGGTTTACCTCCACATCACCCGCGGAACAGAGAAGGAGTAGTATGAGGGTGCGGCTAAAGGCTATCAAAACTGGTCGCTTAGAGCGTTGGGGACAGAGAATAAGAGGAGCAGGTATCTGGGCATGGTAGAATATATTCAGGGCATAATGCGCAGACAGGGGTATGGTGGGGTGCGGGTACGGTATTTACTTACATACTGAAAAATCACAACTAAGTAACTAAATGCATAACAGACAAACAAACAGTAGGTATGGTTACAAGGAAATGATAGGGGATGTTCCCTAGTGGGCTAAACCGGTATGGCGACTTGGTAGACAAAGGGAGTGAGAAGGGCGCAATAGACAAAAGACACTACACAGTTGATAATTATAATAATTGAAATACTAATCCTTTGCACATGAACGCTCACTCATTCGGGAATAATTGCAATCAATGTATATATATTTATGCTCAGTGTGTGTCGTGATCTCTGTTGGAATCGTCCTTTTCTGTTGGAAAGTTCATCCAAGATTCTCTTTGCGTCCCTGGAGTCTTTGGTAGAATGGATACTTCAGAGTAACATTCAGAAATGTTCTTATAGAATAGATGTTCGGCGGTTGTCGGTCTTCACATTCAATGGTATATAATTCCTAGCTGCAGACTAGTAATTACTATCAAAGATTTGCTCTTATTCTGTCTCAGAGTTTAATCACGTGGTATGGTTAATAATTCAGCAACCAAGGAATGCATGGTCTCTACTCAAACCTTAGCCCTCTCGGTAATCGAGGTGCACTTGGTCTGAAGGGACTTCCTCCAGGTGGGGGTTATATTCGTATCAGTAGAAAGGGACTGTCCCATGACGTCAGATCAATGTCTGTGCTCATGTGGCGTGCCAATGATTTAGTTCAACTTTAAAGGGAATTGGATTCTCTTTCATTAAACAGTTTAAAATCACATTACATAATTCCACAAATAGTTTCATCTTTACTCATTCATTTTAAGCAATAATTAGAAGCAAATCTCCTAACGGAGACTCATGTATAAACAGAATTATGGTAATGTGGCTGTATTGTCTCTCATGAGGTCACAAACCTTAGACAAAACGGACCGGTCGTAGCTGGATTCTCCACCGACCGTTTCCACATTCTCCAAAACATGGATATTGCTCATTTCTCAAGTTCTGTGATGTAGAAAAAGTTCCTTTGTTCTACTGTGAAACCCTCTCTGACTATACTGCCTGGCCATGAGGAGAGAGTCTCCTCTAGGAATTTACGACTTGAGATAACAGAGCCTGGGTGAAGGCGGTAGAGAGAGGTGGTGAGAGGTGGTGAGAGAGAGAGAGTTGGTGCTTCCTATATCCAAAGAGGGCCACGTCATGACACAGCTTACAGATGGTAGGCAATTAAGGTCACAGTTATGAAAACTTAGGACACTAAAGGGGCCTTTCTACTGAATCTGAAAAACACCAAAATAAAGATGCCCAGGGTCCCTGCTCATATGCGTGTACGTGCCTTAGGAATTCTGCAAGGAGGCATCACACCTACAGGACAGGTACAGGATGGCAACAACAACTGCTCGAGTTACACCAGAAACGCACAATCCCTCCATCAGTGCTCAGACTGTCCGCAATAGGCTGAGAGAGGCTGGACTGATGGGCTTATAGGCCTGTTGTAAGGCAGGGCCTCACCAGACATCACCGGCAACAACGTCGCCTGTGGGCACAAACCCACCGTCGCTGGACCAGACAGGACTGGCAAAAAGTGGTGTTCACTGACGAGTCACAATTTTGTCTCGCCAGGGGTGATGGTCGGATTTGCCGTCGAAGGAGTGAGAGTTACACTGAGGCCTGTACTCTGGAGCGGGATCGATTTGGAGGTGGAAGGTCCGTCATGGTCTCGGGCGGTGTGTCACAGCATCATCGGACTGAGCTTGTTGTCATTGCAGGTAATCTCAAAGCTGTGCATTACAGGGAAGACATCATCCTCAATCATGTGGTACCCTACCTGCAGGCTCATCCTGACATGACCCTCCAGCGTGACAATGCCACCAGCCATACTGCTCGTTCTGTGCGTAATTTCCTGCAAGACACGAATGTCAGTCTTCTGCCATGGCCAGCGAAGAGCCCGGATCTCAATCCCATTGAGCACGTCTGGGGCCTGTTGGATCGGAGGGTGAGGGCTAGGGTCATTCCCCCTAGAGATGTTCGGGAACTGCAGGTGCCTTGGTGGAAGAGTGGGGTAACATTTCAAAGTAATAACTGCCAAATATGGTGCAGTACTTGAGGAGTAGATGCACTGCAGTACTTAATACAGCTGGTGGCCACACCCGATACTGACTGTTACTTTTGATTTTGACCCCCCCCCATTTGTTCAGAGACACATTATTAAATTTCTGTTAGTCACATGTCTGCGGAACTTGTTCAGTTTATGTCCCAATTGCTGAATCTTGTTATGTTCGTACAAATATTTACAAGTTAAGTTTGCTGAAAATAAACCAAGTTGACAGTGCAAGGACGTTTATTTTTTTGCTGAGTTTATGTGAGAATGCTGTTCATTGACTACAGCTCAGCGTTCAACACCATGGTGCCCTCAAAGATCATCAATAAGCTAAGGACCCTGGGACTAAACACCTCCCTCTGCAACTGGATCCTGGACTTCCTGACGGGCCTCCCCCAGGTGGTAAGGGTAGGTAACAACACATCCTCCACGCTGATCCTCAACACAGGGGCCCCTCAGGGGTGTGTGCTCAGTCCCCTCCTGTACTCCCTGTTCACTCAAGACTGCACTGCCAGGCACGACTGACACAACAGTGGTAGGCCTGATCACCGACAACAACGAGACAGCCTATAGGGAGGAGGTCAGAGACCAGGCCGTGTGGTGCCAGGACAACAACCTCTCCCTCAACGTGATCAAGACAAAGGAGATGATTGTGGACTACAGGAAAAAGAGGACCGAGCACGCCTCCATTCTCATTGACGGTGGAGCAGTTTGAGAGCTTGAAGTTCCTTGGTGTCCACATCACCAACAAACTAACATGGTCCAAACACACCATGACGGCCGTGAAGCGGGCACGACAAAACCTATTCCCCCTCAGGATACTGAAAAGATTTGGCATGGGTTCCCAGATCCTCAAAAGGTCCTACAGCTGCACCATCGAGAGCATCCTGATTGGTAGCATCACTGCCTGGCATGGCAACTGCTCGGCCTCCGACCGCAAGGCACTACAGAGGGTAGTGCGAACGGCCCAGTACATCACTGGGGCCAAGCTTCCTGACATCCTGGACCTCTATACAAGGCGATGTCAGAGGAAGGCCCTAAAAATTGTCAAAGACTCCAGCCACCCTAGTCATAGACTGTTCTCCCGCTACCACATGGAAAGTGGTACCGGAGCGCCAAGTATAGGTCCAAAAGGCTTCTAAACTGCTTCTACCCACAACCCATAAGGCTCCTGAACATCTAGTCAAATGGCTACCCAGACTATTTGAATTGCAATCTCTTATTCATATCTGTATTTTTTTAAACTGCACTGTCGGTTACGGGCTCGTAAGTAAGCATTTCACTGTAAGGTCTACACCTGTTGTATTCGTCGCATGTGACTAATAACAATTTATCTCATTAATTTGATTTGAACTATCCCTAGGTTAACTTGAACAAAACTAGCTCTTGGCTGCTTAAAACCTTGATATTAACCTAAGCTAACTCCTAAAGCAGGGAGAAAACAAAATGAAAACAAAAATCAAGTGACCAGTAAAAAAATTAAATCAACAACGAAGGATACAGACATGACACGACATGACCCCTCAGCTCACCTGTGTCTGTATGGGTAACAGCGGGGTTGTCCCATATCCATAGTGACCAGGTCCCATCATGGGACACGGCCAATAGGAAGTGTCTGTTGGGGGAGAAGGACATCTGGGTGACAGTGAGGCTGTGGCAGGGCAGCACCTGCAGCTGGCGCCAGCAGGTGGTGCTCCAGAGCAGCATGGCTGCATGCTCAGCCTCGAGGCCTAGAACCAGAGAAGAGAAGCAGTGCTAGGTAGTGCATGTTATCAACAATTCCAATTCCAGTAGAGACTGGAAGCTACCGTGAGCTTTGATTGGTCAATCGTGCCGCGATATCGGCGAGTATTTGCATAAAGTTTGGCTTTCCCCAACTTAGGTCCCACCCTGTTCTCCTCACCCTGTGTTTGGTGAACACTTATTTTAAGCTTTGACTTAAACAACATGTACTAGCAACCCTGGTCTAGTCTACTGGCGTAATAATAATACAATATATATTTCTTTACATTCTGTTGGCCTATGGTTTTTATTGGATCAAGGAGAGACAGTAGGAAAGATAATGGGCCGAATTGAAAACCACAGCAAACCTGCTCTCTCTTTCCCTCTTCTCTCGGAGGACCTGAGCCCTAGGGCCATGCCTCAGGACTACCTGGCCTGATGACTCCCTGCTGTCCCGAGTCCACCTGGTTTTGCTGCTGCTCCAGTTTCAACTGTTCTGCCTGCGGCTATGGAACTCTGACCTGTTCACCGGATGTGCTACCTTGTCCCGGACCTGCTGTTTTTGAATCTCTCTCTCTCTACCACACCTGCTGTCTCTATCTCTGAATGATCGGCTATGAAAGGCCAACTGACATTTACTCCTGAGGTGCTGACTTTGATTATTATTATTTGACCCTGCTGGTCATCTATGAACGTTTGAACATCTTGGCCATGTACTGTTATAATCTCCACCTGGCACAGCCAGACTGGCCACCCCTCATAGCCTGGTTCCTTTCTAGGTTTCTTCCTTGGTTCCTGCTTTTCTAGGGAGTTTTTCCTAGCCACCGTGCTTCTACTTCTGCATTGCTTGCTGTTTGGGGTTTTAGGCTGTGTTTCTGAATAAGCACTTTGTGACATCGGCTGATGTAAAAAGGGCTTTATAAATACATTTGATTGATTGAATTTGATTGCCCACTCGACCACCCAGGTCATGTGACATCTGCCTTCCTTTGTTCGCTAACGTGTGTGTCCATCTGTCTGTCTATGTGTATATTTGTGTGCCTATTTCAGTGTGTGCATGCCCAATTGTGTGTGTGTGTGTGTGTGTATGTGTGTGTGTGTGTGTGTGTGTGTGTGTGTGTGTGTGTGTGTGTGTGTGTGTGTGTGTGTGTGTGTGTGTGTGTGTGTGTGTGTGTGTGTGTGTGGATGTCATATTTCGTGTGTGTGCGTACCCGTTGCCCAGAGCACTAGCGCTACGCCTGGCCAAGGCAAACTGACAGTAGAGCAGACAGTAACCCTGACCATGTCTGTCTGTGTGTGTGTGTGTGTGTGTGTGTGTGTGTGTGTGTGTGTGTGTGTGTGTGTGTGTGTGTGTGTGTGTGTGTGTGTGTGTGTGTGTGTGTGTGTGTGTGTGTGTGTGTGTGTGTGTGTGTGTGTGTGTGTGTGTGCGTGCGTGCGTGCGTGTGCGTGCGTGCGTGTGTGCGTGTGTGTGTGTGTGTGTGTAGGAGTGATGAGGGATGGCAGCGACAGGGAGGTTCTTGGCAGGGGACAGGGAGAATGTGCTTCCCTTCACAGGGCCCTGAGTGATTTGTGGCTGTGTGTGTGTGTCTAAGAGTGATGTGTCCATGTCAGTGGGGCTAAGCTGCACTGCAGACTAGGCCAGGACAGCTGTATTGTATAACAACATACTGTAACCATCACAGTGTCTGTCTGTGTCATCCGAGCACGTTTGTCGTTTTTTGTGTCACAGAGCTATGTGCAGCCAAACTGGCACTGACATTAACAATTAAAAACAGACATGTGTTTTTCAGTCATTCATAAACACAGTGTTTCTCATACTGAAAAATGTATAAATATAAATGGTCCCTGAAATAAATTATCCCAGAAATGTTCCATACGCACAAAAAATTCTCTAAAATGTATTTCTCTAAAATGTGGTGCACTCATTTGTTTACATCTCTGTTATTGAGCATTTCTCCTTGGCTAAGCTAATCAATCCACTTGACAGGTGTGGCATATCAAGATGTTGATTAAACAGCATGATCATTACACAGGTGCATCTGGTGCTGGGGACAATAAAAGGCCACTCTAAAAATGTGCAGTTTTGTTACACAACACAATGCCACAGATGTCAAGGGAGCGTGCAATTGGCATGCTGACTGCATGAATAACCCCCAGAACTGTTGCAAGAGAATTGAATGTTAATTTCTCTACCATACGCTGCCTCCAACATTGTTTTAGAGAGGTTTACAGTACGACCAACCAGCCTCACAACCACAGAGTGCCCCATGGTGGTGAACAGTTTGCCAATGTCAATGTTATGAACGTTATCAACGTTATGAGTGCCCCATGGTGGCAGTGGGGTTATGGTATGGGCAGGCATAAGCTAAGGACAAGAACACAACTGTATTTTATTGATGGCAATTTGAATGCACAAAATACCATGATGAAATCATGAGGCTCATTGTGAGGCCCATTTTTCAAAACATTTCTGGGGGGTACTTTTTACCCCTTTATCTCCCTAATTTCGTGATGTCCAACTGGTAGTTACAGTTTTGTCCCATCGCTGCAACTCCCATACGGACTTGGGAGAGGTGAAGGTTGAGAACCATGCGCCCCCCCGAACATGACCACACCAAGCCGCACTTCTTCTTGACACACTGCTCGCTTAACCCGGAAGCCAGCCGCACCACTGTGTCGTACTGCTGGCGACCGAAGTCAGCATGCATGTGCCTGGCCCGCCGCAAGGAGTCGCTAGAGCGCGATGGGACAAGGACATCCCGGCCGGCGAAACCCTCCCCTAAACCGGACGACGGGTTGTTGCATGTTGCATTTATAATGTTGTTCAGTATACTTACAGTAACAGTCAAAAGTTACTCCTACACCTACTCATTCAATGGCTTTTCTTTATTTTTACTATTTTCTACATTGTAGAATAATAGTGAAGACATCAAAACTATGAAATAACACATATGGAATCATGTAGTAAGCAAAAAAGTGTTAAACAAAAACATATAGATTTTGTATTCCACCTGTTAGAGCCAATTTGGACACATTTGTTTAAAAGACTGAACATACCGAGCTCCATGTACATTTGTGTAAATATATGAAATATTAATGTACATGATGAAATATTAGGTACGTACCTTTATGATTTATATTTACCTGATTTTATATTTGCCCCCCCCCCTCTTTCATTGTATTGTGGTGAGTGTGTTAGAATAAAGGCAGGAAGATGAGCCTTCGGGGGGGGGGGGTTGACCATACATACATACATAAAGACAGGTCATATTATGTATTTTCCATATCAAGTAATCTATGCTTTAAATTGATTGGAGAATCATTTCTTTGTTGGATATAAGAAGAATAAACATTTTTTGTTGCACCATATCCCTGGATGTCATTGAATGTTTGGCCTTTTGGAAACCTTGAGTGTGGACTGTATGCGTACCAAACAACCCCGCTTCAGGCTTTTGGCAGTGGCTATGGTCAAGAGGAAAGGAAGCCACTACACCACCCTTTGCCATGATGACAGCTTTGCACACTCTTGGCATTCTCTCAACCAGCTTCATGAGGTAGTCACCTGGAATGCATTTAAATTAACAGGTGTGCCTTGTTAAAAGTTAATTTGTGGAATTTCTTTCCTTCTAATGCGTTTGAGCCAATCAGTTGTGTTGTGACAAGGAAGGATCTGAGGTGTGTGTGTGTGTGTGTGTCTGTGTGTGTGTGTGTGTGTGTGTCCGTATGTGGTAGTTTCAGGTAGTCATGTAGCTTTTGGCCCCCCAGTTTATCACGCTACCTTATATGCAGACGTCGTCCACCGTCGTCGCGCTGTCAGTCGCTAGACAGAACATCTCAAAGCCATGTCCGTTCCTGGAGAGGGACCGAGGCAGTGAGAGATGGAGGGAGGGAATGGAAGGAGGGAAGAGGAGGAGTGATGAGAGCTCAGTCACTAATAAGACAGTTATAAAAGCCAAGTTGTCAAACTTGAAGCACAAAGAATCGTCCTGAAATACTTAAAATGTTGCATCTAGCAATCCCAGTAGAATCTCACTTCTCGTGTCAGAGCTGCCAGGTTCTGAACAGATGCATTTGGAACAGAAGCCAAGTCCCAAATGGCACCCTAATCCCTATGTAGTGCACTACTTTTTACTAGGACCCATACGGATTAGGGTGACATTTGAAACACAACCCAGAGAGTGGAAGGTTTTCTGTCTGGCAATATGGAGATGGCCCCCAGTCAGGCTGGAAAGCTTAAGAAAACACAGATACCTTAAACTGCTGGAGATATTTAGACTGGAATTAACACACATACACACACACACACACACACACACACACACACACACACACACACACACACACACACACACACACACACACACACACACACACACACACACACACACACACACACACACACACACACACACACACACACACACACGCACACACACACACAGTGATTATGCACTGGCCACCTCTCTAAATGCTTTCAGTTTGCGGAAAAACAACATGATGTTAGGGATGCACGATATATCGGAGAGCATATCAGAATTGGCCGATATTAGCTAAAAATGTCAAGACAACTCAAAGGTGAAATCCATTAATGTCAATATAATGGAATTCATTGCCCTTGACAATCAACCGTTCTCTGTCGTGTGAATGATGTTGGCTTTCGCCGACTGGTCAAGCACCAGTACACACTACCAAGTAGGCGCTATTTTTTAGTTGTTGCCCTACCGGAATTACACAGTATTGTTGAAACACATCCATGAGCTACTTGCTATGGGCGTCACTGCTATTAGCTTCACAACTGACATTTGGACCAGCGATGTCAGCCCCATGAGCATGCTGAGTCTGACAGCACAGTGGGTCAACAAGGATTTTGTACTGAGGAATGCTGTATTGCATGCTCAAGAATGTGCTGGTTCTCATACTGCTGCTGGCACTTAAAAGGCATTTGAGAACATGTTTGAAACGTGGAAACATAAACACAGTCCTGGTGCCATTCGAACAATTGACTGGAGAAATAAGCTCTTCAACTGCGTCTGCAGCAGACATGATACCCTCTGTAATGGTATTGAAACGTCTGCTCAACAAAACTGCCCACACAGACCATGGGGTTAAAACTTACAAAAGTACTGGAGGCTGTGAACAAGCGATTTCGTGGTATTCTCTCTGAGCCTCTTTACTGTGTCACCACCATGCTCGATGCTAGGTACAATAACTGCTACTTTGATGCAGACAAGAAACAGGGTTTACGTGAAATGAGACAGCTGGACAAGATGGAAACGGACACAGTGACAGTGCACACCGGGGAAGAGAGGCCACAGACAGCCAGGGCTGAAACACTTCTTGACATGTATGATGAAATCCTGGTTGAGAACGACTGAACAAATGAACAACGAAACAGCACAGCAAGTAAGTGAAAGAAATTTGATTATGCTTTACTGGTAATGGGGACATATGTAAATGCCAACTAAATAACTTGTTGGTCAGTGTGGTGTGTGTGTAAATTTTATTTAACTAGGCAAGTTAGTCAAGAACAAATTCTTATTTTCAATGATGGCCTACCCTGGCCAAACCCAGATGACACTGGGCCAATTGTGCACCGGGACTCCCAATCACGGCCAGATGTGATACAGCCTGGAACCGAACCAGGGACTGTAGTGACACCTCTTGCACTGAGATCCAGTATCTTAGACCGCTGCATCCCTGTGTGTGTATGTGTTAACTATTTAACTGTACTAGAATGCTTAAAAGGCCACTAAAATTGTTTATATCGGTTATCGGTATCGGGTTTTTGGGCAAGGAAAATATCGAATATCGGTATCGGACAAAAATGCAATATCGGTGCATCCCTACTTCATGTTTTAAAAGTCAGCAAACACCTAACCATAGATTATCAGCCTGGTAGGAGAAACATCTCTTCCTCTCAACCTATCAAACCTTAACATTTCATATTCAGAAATATACTCAAAATAGATACGCGACCAGTCAATCATTGTACCGCAAAAATAATAAGGCACTTATCTATTTTTATGTTGCTATTATGTGTCCAATTATACAATGCATTCCTTGCCAAATGGGAGTAAGAAAAGTGCTATTCAAAAACACAATGGTTGTATGATGGCATGTTAATACAGGATTGACTGGTAAATGGAATTAACATTAGCCACAAATGGAAGGGACATATTCTGCTGGGGAGAGAAGAGGCTCATGGGGCATGGTGGGGAGGGGGGTCTGCATTTTGGCCGACTGGCTGGATGGCTGTTTCTGAAGGGGGTTTAGAAACAACATTTTCAGACACAATCCTCACAGGCATTTTTTTATAAAAATTCTATAAATATGAGAAACTAGTCAAAACGTTATCGCTCACAAAAGATTGAAATCACACATACCTCATATGCATTCCAACACAGTAGGAAACAGTGCTAAAACAATTTTTCTGTCAAGCCCCATCTGATTCTGTAGTTGCTAAAGCGGATGCAAAAGTTGTACTCGCTGACATTGGCTGCCTTTACACAAGCAGCCCAATTCTGGTCTTTGGCAAAAGAGTTAATCTGATTGGTCAAAAGACCATTAGTGGAAAAATATCAGAATTAGGCTGCCTGTGAAAACGCAGCCATTGAAACAAAAAACGAGTGTCAAATAAAATAAAATAGTTTTTGTCACATGCGCCAAATACAACTGGTGTAAACTTTACAGTGAAATGCTAACTTACGAACACTTTCCCAACAATGTAACTACAAAGTAGGAAAATAAAAATATAGATGAAAAGAAAATAGTAACACAATAAAATAATGAGGTTTATTGTGTGTGCACGCATGCGTGCGTATGAGGATGGAAAGGAAAGGACTCGTTAGAAGGATCATGAGACACTTACAGTTTTTCATATTGTATTTTGGAGCAGGTGGTCCTCTGGAGGGAGCTCTGTGGATACCGAGCACACACACACACACACACACACACACACACACACACACACACACACACACACACACACACACACACACACACACACACACACACACACACACACACACACACAAAATAACAGAGAAAGTCAATTTCACAATCCTTACATAACTACTCAATATATTCAACATTCGCTTGTTTTAAAATTCAAATAAATGGGACCCATTTTCCGATTGACTAAATGAAGATTGTATCTAATTGGCTGGCTGTTGTGATTTTCTTGTTTAACAACCCCCCTAATATTAAGCAGGGAGGGAGAGAGGGAGTTAAAAGAAAAAGGGAATTAAAGACAAGAGAGACACACTGGAGAACCGAAACAGAACGAAGAACAGAAATGACCGCCTCAAGACAATGTTCTCTCATTTTCTTCACAGTGCTCATTGTTAGCATTTAGCTCCAATATATAACCCTCAACTTGTGATTTCTGAAAAGCTATTTTGAACAAGGCTTTATCTCCGAATTTTCAACATCTGTTAGCTTTGAGGGGTGCTGCAAAATGAGA
Source organism: Oncorhynchus masou masou (assembly GCF_036934945.1). Taxonomy (NCBI): domain Eukaryota; kingdom Metazoa; phylum Chordata; class Actinopteri; order Salmoniformes; family Salmonidae; genus Oncorhynchus; species Oncorhynchus masou. The sequence continues at coordinate 20,604,240 of NC_088223.1, forward strand.
ATCAAATGTATCACCACTCTCATTCTCAACCCATAGCAAGATAACTTCACCATCTACTCTTCAGACACAGTGTGTCCCAAATGACACCCTATTCCCTTTATAGTCCGACAGGCCCTGGTCAAAAATAGTACGAACACACACACACACACACAAAAGTATCCCTGCAGCCTAGTCATCAATATCATAACTCTGTAATAATCTACAGTGCCTTCAGAAAGTACTAATACCCCTTCACTTATTCAATTGTTTTTGCGTCACAGCCTGAATTCAAAATGGATAACATTTATTTGTTTTCTCACCCATCTACGCACAAAGTGAAAACATGTTTAGAAATGCACATTGATTGAAAATTAAATACAGAAAAATATAATTGACATAGGTATTCACACCCAAGATAATACTTTGTAGAAGCACCTACTTTGAGTCGTCTTGGGTATGTCTGCATCAGCTTTGCACATCTGGGTTTGGGTTTTTCTCCCATTCTTCCTTGCAGATTTTCTCAAGCTGTTAAGTTAAATGGGGAGCGGCATTAAACAGCAATCTTCAAGTCTTTAAACAGATTTCTAAATGGGATTCAATTCTGGGCTTTGGCTGGGCTACTCAATGACTTTCACATTCCTGTTCTGAAGCTATTCCAGCACTGCTTTGGTTGTATGCTTGGGGTTATTGTCCTGTTGGAACATAAATCTTCGCCCCAGTATAAGGTCATTTCCACTCTGAAGCAGGTTCTCTTCAAGGATTTGCCTGGATTAGGCACCATTCAGTGGTCTCTCAATCCTTACCATTCTCCCAGTTCCTGCCACTGAAAAGCATCCCCATAGCATGATGCTGCCACCACCTTGCTTCACGGCAAGGATGGTGTTAAAAGGGTGATGAGATGTGCCTGGTTTTCTCCAGACATAGTGCTTTGCTTTCAGGCCAAAGAATTCAATATACATATCACGCCTTGACTGTAGAGATCCTTTTATTCTCTATGTTTGTTTGGTCAGGGTGTGACTCGGATGGGAAAGACATTTACATTTTTTTTTTTACCTTTATTTTACTAGGCAAGTCAGTTAAGAACAAATTCTTATTTTCAATGACGGCCTAGGAACAGTGGGTTAACTGCCTGTTCAGGGGCAGAACGACAGATTTTTTTGTACCTTGTCAGCTCGGGGATTTGAACTTGCAACCTTTCAGTTACTAGTCCAATGCTCTAACCACTAGGCTACACTGCCTCCCCAATAATAAAGAGAAATGTACGCTCACCACACTGCACCTTGGTCCGGTCATTTTCAAGACGACGTTCAAGACAGAACAACCCACCACAAACGGACCAAGAGGCGTGGCCGGGAGGAGCAGACAGAGTGGACATGGGAAGACATTCTGGAAGGAAAGGGATCCTGGATGTGGGAGGAGATCCTGGCTGGAAAGGATCGCCTGCCGTGGAAGCAGGTGGAGGCAGCGAGGAAGGAGGAGGCAGCTAGTACAGGGGCCCAGGGTTACACAGGGCAAGGAAGACCGGGAGGCCATTCCCAAAACAAACTCCCCGTGCTCACGGTAGGGAGCGTGGTACTGGTCAGGTACTGTGTTATGCGGTGAAGCGCACGGTGTCTTCAGTGCGCGTTCACAGCCCGGTGCGCTATATTCCAGCTACTCGCATTGGCCGGGCTAGAGTGGGCATCCAGCCAGGACGGATGGTGCCGGCTCAGCGCTCCTGGCCTCCTGTGCGTCTCTTCGGCCCAGGATACCCTGCGCCGGCTCTGCGCACTGCGTCTCCGGTGCATCTGCACAGCTCAGTGCGTCCTGTGCTAGCGCCCACGCATTTGCCGGGCGAAAGTAACCATCCAGCCAGGACGGGTTGTGCCAGCTCTCCGCTTGAGACCTCCAGTGCGCCTCCACGGCCCAGTGTATGAGGTGGCTGCTCCACGCACCAGGCTTCCAGTGCATCTCCTCAGTCCGGTGAGACCTGTTCCGGTTCCACGTACCAGGCATCCAGTATGTCTCCCCAGCCTGGTAAGCCCTGTGGCAGCTCCACGCACCAGGCTTCTAGTATGTCTCCTCAGTCCGGTGAGATCTGTTCCGGCTCCACGTTCGAAGCTGATGATCCATGACACGAATCCTCCAGTGATGATCCATGGCATGGAGCCTCCAGTGATGATCCATGGCCCGGAGCCTGTAGTGAGGATCCATGGCACAAAGACTCCAGTGTCGATCCGCGGTCCGGAGCCTCCAGCGACGGTCTCCAGTCATGAGCCTCCAGCGACGGTCCCCAGTCCGGAGCCTGCAACGAGGGTCCCCAGTCCAGGGCTTGCAACAAGCGTCCACAGTCCTGGGCCTGCGATGAGGTTCCTCAGTCCGGGGCCTGCACTGAGGGTCCCCGCCTCAGAGGCGCCACCAAAGTGGGGGGAGCCAGAGATGGAGCGGGGTCTGCGTCCTGCACCGGAGCCGCCACCAAGATAGATGCCCACCCGGACCCTCCCCTATAGTGTCAGGTTTGCGGCCGGAGTCAGCACCTTTGGGGTGAGGTGGGGGTACTGTCATGCCCTGACCGTAGAGATCCTTTTATTCTCTATGTTTGTTTGGTCAGGGTGTGACTGGTGGGAAAGTCTATGCTTTCTGGTTCTTTGTTGTTGGCCGGGTATGATTCTCAATCAGGGACAGCTGTCTATCGTTGTCTCTGATTGGGAATCATACTTAAGCAGCCTTTTTTCCTTTTCTCATTTGTGGGTTGTTGTCTTTGTTTAATGCATGTATAGCCTTAAGGAGCTTCACGTTCGTTTTGGTTGTTTATTGTTTTGTTGGCAACATTAAAAAAATAAAGAGAAATGTACGCTCACCACGCTGCACCTTGGTCAGGTCATTTTCAAGACAATGTTCGTGACAATACAGTTGAAGTCGGAAGTTTACATACACCTTAGCCAAATACATTTAAACTCAGTTTTTCACAATTCCTGACATTTAATCCGAGTAAAAATTCCCTGTCTTAGGTAAGTTAGGATCACCACTTTATTTTAAGAATGTGAAATGTCAGAATAATAGTAGAGAGAATGATTTATTTAAACTTTTATTTCTTTCAGCACATTCCCAGTGGGTCAGAAGTTTACATACACTCACTATGGAAGTGTATAGTGTGTATAGTGTACTATGGAATATATTGCTTTCTTATTCTTGACACTTCTCCCAGTCATATTTAAGGTTAGAACTACCTTTTACTTCCTTTACTACCTTTATTTCTAGCTTGGAATTGTATTTTTATGATAACATAGCTACAGTATTTCACCTTTTAATGTGTATAGTATTGCTTACTCGGTGTGTCCAATCAATTGTTTAACCCCTCCCTCTTCCAATTAGGGCTAATTGAAAAGCTGTTCAAAAGAGGACATTGTATTCCTTCTTTTATTTTACTCCCTGGCGAAGGCCAGTCAGCCGAAATGCGTCGTTTTTAAAAACTTTGTTTCTATTGAACATTCCATACTAATAAAGGCATTTTTATCAATTATATGAAGAGGCCTTGGTCCTCCTTTCTTTTTGGTTACATACACTCAATTAGTATTTGGTAACATTGCCTTTAAATTGTTTATCTTGGGTCAAACATTTCAGGTAGCCTTCCACAAGCTTCCCACAATAAGTTGGGTGAACTTTGGCCCATACCTCCTGACAGAGCTGGTGTAACTGAGTCAGGTTTGTAGGCTACCCGAAACATTTGACCCAAGTTAAACAATGTCAAGTCAATGCAATTTAAAGGCAAGTTTTTTTTCTATATCAATACAACAAGTGCAGACCTTACTGTGAATTGCTTACTTACAAGCCCCTAACCAACAGTGCATTTCAAGAAGAGTTAAGAAAATATTTACCAAAACAACTAAAGTAAAAATAATAAAAAGTAACAGAAAATAACAATAACGAGGCTATATACAGGGGATAACGATTCACTCAACCAGCTGCACCTGGAATGCTTTGCCAACAGTCTTGAAGGAGTTCCCACATATGCTGTGCACTTGTTGGCTGATTTTCCTAAACTCTGCGGTCCAATTCATTCCAAATCATCTCAAATGGGTTGAGGTCGGTTGATTGGTCATCTGATGATTGTGGAGGCCAGGTCACTCCATCACTGTCCTTCTAGGTCAAATAGCCCTTACACAGCCTGGATGTGTGTTGGGACATTTTCCTGTTGACAAACAAATGACAGTCCCACTAAGCACAAACCAGATGGGATGACGTATTACTGTGGTAGCCATGCTAGTTAAGTGTACCGTGAATTCTAAATAAATCACTGACAGTGTCACCAGCAAAGCACCCACAAACCTCCTCCTCCATGCTTCACGGTGGGAATCACACATGCAGAGATTATCCGTTCACCTACTCTGCGTCTCACAAAGACACAGAGATTGGAACAAAAAATCTCAAATTTGGACTCATCAGACCAAAGGACAGATTTCCACTGGTCTAATGACGTGTTTCTTGGCCCAAGCAAGTCTCTTCCTCTTATTGGTGTCCTTTAGCAGTGGTTTCTTCGCAGAAATGAAACCATGAAGGCCTGATTAATGCAGTCTCCTCTGAACAGTTGATGTTGAGATGTGTCTGCTACTTGAACTCTGTGAAGCATTTTTTTGGGCTGCAATTTCTGAGGCTGGGTCTTCCTGTCTGTGGCGGTCCTCGTGAGAGCCAGTTTCATCACAGCACTTGATGGTTTTTGCAACTGCAAAAAAAAGGTAATTGAAATGTTGTGGATTGACTGACCTTTATGTCTTAAAGTAATGATGGACTGTCATTTATGTTTGCTTATTTGAGCTGTTCTTGTCATAATATGGATTTGGTATTTTACCAAATAGGGCAATCTTATGTACAGTCGTGGCCAAAAGTTTTGAGAATGACACAAATATTAATTTCCACAAAGTTTGCTGCTTCAGTGTCTTTAGATATTTTTGTCAGATGTCACTATGGAATACTGAAGTATAATTACAAGCATTTCATAAGTGTCAAAGGCTTTTATTGACAATTACATGAAGTTGATGCAAAGAGTCAATATTTGCAGTGTTTCTAGCCATCACCGCTCCATTTTAAATATATCCATTTGTCTTGTATGGTTTCCATACACACCTGGTTTTCATTTCCCCAATCAATCTACTTGTATTAAACCCTCTTCCCATCATGTTTTGTGTGTAATTGTTTCATGTAATGTGGTGTTAGTTTACGCGCTTTACTTTCATTTTCCGTTTTTTGAGCTTGCTTGATTCATGTAGTGCTCTCGTTTTAAGAACTATAATACACCATTGACATCCCTCTTCATAACACTCTTTTGGTTACTACATGATTCCATATGTGTTATTTCATAGTTTGATGTCTTCACTCGTATTCTACAATGTAGAAAATAGTAATAAAATAAAAAACACTTGAATGGTACTGTATGTAAATGAGATATTTCTGTATTTAATTTTCAAACATTTCTAAAAACATGTTTTCACTTTGACATTATGGGCTATTGTGTGTAGATGGGTGAGAAAAAAAATATGTTTAATACATTTTGAATTCAGGCTGTAACACCACAAAATGTGGAATAAGTCAAGTGGTATGAATACTTTACGAAGAAACTCTAAGCCTTTATTCTAACTATGATCTCAGACTTGAAATAAGGAGCTTTTTACAATCACAGTGAATGACAACGCCTGACACCAATTGCCTAGAGCAAAGGTACCCTAAGCCTCCCCCACCCCCGACTCGCTCTCCCTTCATCCCTCTCTCACCATCCTTCCCTCCCCTCTACACACTGCTACTCTCTCTCTCTGCCTCTATTCTTCTCCCCCTCCCTCATCACAACATCCTTCCCTTCCTCATATCTCCAGTAATAACATTTGTCTCCAGCTTCTCGGATTCATCCCCCTCTTCTAACATGCAGGCATGGAGAGCAGAGCAGAGCAGAGGCGTCTACTAACTAGTTGTCATGAAGGCTGGATATCATTGTCCCTTACAGGAATAAACAGAGACAGGGAGGGGGAGAAGCAGAGAGAGCGAGAGAAAGAGAGAGACTCAGGGCTGCACTGGGGGAGTGTATAGGGAAGGGAAACATATCCCTTCCGAATAAACAAAAAAAATGGTTTATGTAAGTCTGATGTTTGTGGGAGTAAAGCCTTAGACATAATACTTTTTCAGTATGCAATACTATTAACAGTGAGAGGGTGGACATAGGACTCTTGGCATTGCTCAGAAACACTGTTGAACCTGGTTCCCTCCTCTTTATTGGTCTTGGGAGCAAGATCACTAGTCAATAAAAAAGGAGAAACTATCAGAATCATTCAGATGTATCGAGACATTGACTGTTACATGCAGAAAGACCAAGTTAAGGATATACATAGGCTGCACTTACACAGGCAGCCCATTGTGATATTTTTTCCATTAATTGGTCTTTTGACCAATCACATCCGTTCTTTTCACATCAGATCGTTTTCAGAGCTGATGTCATTGGTCGTAAGAGGAGTGCCAGAGATGTTGCCGAAGTTCTCCATAAAGTTACGGGGGGGGCACGGAACACCCGCAGGACCTTCTCGTCGGCCCCGGAGACGTACTGGAAATGTCCCACCACGGCCAGAAACTGCATGTCATAGCTGTGGATCAGGGGGTGAGAGATCTGGTGTCAGGTAGGCTGTAGTTAAGATACAGAGGACAGGGGGGGTTGGAGATACTGAAGATATACTGAGGTATAGTATTATAGTGAGAGATCTGGTGCCAGGTGGGCTGGGGGAGGACAGGGGGTTAGAGGTAGTAAAGGAAATGTTAGAAGAGGTCTCCTGTGGCTCTATCTCTAATGGCATCCCTCTTCCCTATAGTGTAATACCAGGGCCAATTGTCCTGGGCCCACAGTTAGGAAATGTGGAGGTAACAAATACATGTGCATGACTTCGACAGAAGTATCCATCTTCAGATAAATATAGATTTTTTCCAGTTTTATGTAGTCCTGGGAATTTTTTCCCCAACAATAGGTATTATTCAAAGTAGTACTGATCTAAAATGCACTTTTCCCTTCAAAAACCACCTCAGAGAGAAATAAGCTATTTTACTGTGGTTACATGCCTGAATATGAGACAGAAAAACGCATTTTCTCTTCTTAACAAGGTTTTCCTGCCAGACAGACATATTACAGTATAAACTTAAACAACAAATTGTTGACTCCTTGGAATCTTAACAAGTCCTCCATGAGAAAATGTAGTAAAACTAATTAATCTTCACAAACGGTTCATATTTTACTGTAAATACAGAACGACGCAGCCCACAATATAACACTGCCTTATTGAAAACTTGCAAAACAGGAGGATGATATCTGGCCATTACCAAGAGGAATAAACACTTTGAAAAATGAAAGTACTTTGAGTTTTAGGACTACGGTACATAGCCAGTTTGGTTAAAGGCCTCAACTTACAAGTGTTCATGCAGTAGTAAACAAAATGAAAAATGTTCCTGTGGTCAAATAGAATTGCAGTATGGTTTTATTAGTAGGGCTCGGTAGGGGCATCAACATGGGCAGGTTAGCGTTTTTCATCATGCATCTTGTTCTGGAGGCAACTCTGCAGATTTGTCATTAGCTGGCATAACCACAGTCATAAAATCTGATTTAAATCTAACCTTAACCTAAACATTATCCACACTGCAAACCCTAATGCCTAACCCGAACCTTAAATTACGACCAAACAGCTTGCCAATTTTGACTCTGCAGTTGACCTATTTACATTTGGTGCTTGCCTACGGAGCTGTGAGGGGAACGGCACCGCAGTACCTCCAGGCTCTGATCAGGCCCTACACCCAAACAAGGGCACTGCGTTCATCCACCTCTGGCCTGCTCGCCTCCCTACCACTGAGGAAGTACAGTTCCCGCTCAGCCCAGTCAAAACTGTTCGCTGCTCTGGCCCCCCAATGGTGGAACAAACTCCCTCACGACGCCAGGACAGCGGAGTCAATCACCACCTTCCGGAGACACCTGAAACCCCACCTCTTTAAGGAATACCTAGGATAGGATAAAGTAATCCTTCTCACTCCCCCCCCCCCTTAAATGATTTAGATGCACTATTGTAAAGTGGCTGTTCCACTGGATGTCATAAGGTGAATTCACCAATTTGTAAGTCGCTGCCAAATGACTTAAATGTAATGTAAATGACCTATTTAAGAGGAAATCTTTCAGTTCTGCCTTCAGGACAAGACTAATGACACGAAAGTCCACTTGCTCAATGTGATGTCTATAGGTACTTATGCATACGCCTCTATTTTCTGTCTCCAGTGCATCTGTGGGTCTGCCTATAGGAGTGAAAGGGGTCTATAGGTTACATCAGGGCTCTCCAACTCTGTTCCTGGGAAGCCTCTCCAACCCTGATATAGCGCAACTAATTCAAAAGGCTTCTCAACAGTTTTTAACCCCAAGCCATAATACTCCTGAAGATGTAATCAAATGGCTACCAGGACTATTTGCACTGTGTTTGGTCTTTCCTCTTCCAGGGTGTTAATAACCTGGTGGTCTGGTCTGACCCCACACTGAGGATGAAGTGACCCGATATCACCACCCCTGGACTCCACTCCACCTGGGACCGCACACAGACATAACCTTGTCGCACAGCTACTGAACCGGATTCCTTCTTCCCACTATCCTGCTGACCCAACCAGACTGTGCTGTAGTGTTGTCACATTTTCTTTGGGGAAAGAAAAAAACACTAACCAAAATTCAATCTCGGGTCCTTTAAACCTACTTTTGTAAAATATTGTGTGCTATATGGCTTGCAAAATAAACAAATGTAACTCTGGAGGACAATTTAAGGCTGTTTTTTTCCAACATTAGGACTGTTTTTCAGTCCGCGTCACGTTTTGTTTCCTTTCCTTCCTTACTCCCTAGTAACGCCATGCCGGTGTCATGACAACCCTACTGTGCTGACCCAGATATTTTCCTTTCACATTGAACCAGGCCAGTACATCTCCGCTCAGTTCAGTAGTGTAAAACAACAAGGGTAACAGACTAGTCAGCCACTCAGTCAGGTCTGGTTCCCAGGGTAACAGAGTAGTCTGACACTCAGAGTCAGGTCTAGTTCCGGGGGTAACAGAGTAGTCAGTCACTCAGAGTCAGGTCTAGTTCTCAGGGTAACAGAGTAGTCAGCCACACAGAGTCAGGTCTAGTTCTGGGGGTAACAGAGTAGTCAGCCACTCAGAGTCAGGTCTAGTTCTCAGGGTAACAGAGTAGTCAGCCACACAGAGTCAGGTCTAGTTCTCAGGGTAACAGAGTAGTCAGCCACACAGAGTCAGGTCTAGTTCCGGGGGTAACAGAGTAGTCAGCCACTCAGAGTCAGGTCTAGTTCTCAGGGTAACAGAGTAGTCAGCCACACAGAGTCAGGTCTAGTTCCGGGGGTAACAGAGTAGTCAGCCACTCAGAGCCAGGTCTAGTTCCGGGGGAAACAGAGTAGTCAGCCACTCAGAGTCAGGTCTAGTTCTCAGGGTAACAGAGTAGTCAGCCACACAGAGTCAGGTCTAGTTCCCAGGGTAACAGAGTAGTCAGCCACACAGAGTCAGGTCTAGTTCTCAGGGTAACAGAGTAGTCAGCCACACAGAGCCAGGTCTAGTTCCCAGGGTAACAGAGTAGTCAGCCACACAGAGTCAGGTCTCGTTCCCAGGGTAACAGAGTAGTCAGCCACTCAGAGTCAGGTCTAGTTCCCAGGGTAACAGAGTAGTTAGCCACTCAGAGTCAGGTCTAGTTCCCAGGGTAACAGAGTAGTCAGCCACACAGAGTCAGGTCTAGTTCCCAGGGTAACAGAGTAGTCAGCCACTCAGAGTCAGGTCTAGTTCTCAGGGTAACAGAGTAGTCAGCCACACAGAGTCAGGTCTAGTTCCCAGGGTAACAGAGTAGTCAGCCACACAGAGTCAGGTCTAGTTCCCAGGGTAACAGAGTAGTCAGCCAATCAGTCAGGTCTGATTCCCAGTCAGACACTGACAATCAGGGTCTTTAGTCAGTCTAATTACACTTTGCACAGTCTCTCTCGAACAGTGTGGCTGACCGGGAACTCACTGTGATTAAATCTCATTTGAGATAGACCCACCACAGTGCAGCTCAATCAGTACTCTATAGAATATAATATAATAGGAATCGTACCTTTTTGCCTCCAGAGATGTAGAATAGACAGAGACAGAGACAGACAGACAGACAGACAGACAGACAGACAGAAATGGGGCAGTCGTCTGACATTATCTAAAGTAAATCCATGGCTCCAGACAGTCCACCTAAACTCACACACTGGCATCAGCTGGGTGATGAGTGATCCCTTTCTAGGTCAGAAATTTTGCATCAGCGCAGCATCACCGCAGATCCAATAGAAATCAACACTGGTTGCCTCCCAAATGGCACTGTATTCCCTACATAGTGCACTACTTTTAAAACTGGACCTGTAGGGCTCTGGACAAAAGTAGTGCACTATGTAGAGAATATGGTGCCATTTGGGATGCACACATTATTCTGCCCTTTATTTTAGACTGTATAAGTAGTTTATTTGGGTCGCATCTCTTGGGTCACCTCCAAAGCACACAGTGTATAATGAATCTGTTGGGAGTCAGAGCAGTGTGGCCAGGACATTTTACTGAACATGTGACGTTGCAACCAGGGAAAAACTCTGGGCCCTAGTTACAGTGCCTTGCGAAAGTATTCGGCCCCCTTGAACTTTGCGACCTTTTGCCACATTTCAGGCTTCAAACATAAAGATATAAAACTGTATTTTTTTGTGAAGAATCAACAACAAGTGGGACACAATCATGAAGTGGAACGACATTTATTGGATATTTCAAACTTTTTTAACAAATCAAAAACTGAAAAATTGGGTGTGCAAAATTATTCAGCCCCTTTACTTTCAGTGCAGCAAACTCTCTCCAGAAGTTCAGTGAGGATCTCTGAAGGATCCAATGTTGACCTAAATGACTAATGATGATAAATACAATCCACCTGTGTGTAATCAAGTCTCTATAAATGCACCTGCACTGTGATAGTCTCAGAGGTCCGTTAAAAGCGCAGAGAGCATCATGAAGAACAAGGAACACACCAGGCAGGTCCGAGATACTGTTGTGAAGAAGTTTAAAGCCGGATTTGGATACAAAAAGATTTCCCAAGCTTTAAACATCCCAAGGAGCACTGTGCAAGCGATAATATTGAAATGGAAGGAGTATCAGACCACTGCAAATCTACCAAGACCTGGCCATCCCTCTAAACTTTCAGCTCATACAAGGAGAAGACTGATAATTGATGCAGCCAAGAGGCCCATGATCACTCTGGATGAACTGCCGAGATCTACAGCTGAGGTGGGAGACTCTGTCCATAGGACAACAATCAGTCGTATATTGCACAAATCTGGCCTTTTATGGAAGAGTAGCAAGAAGAAAGCCATTTCTTGAAGATATCCATAAAAAGTGTTGTTTAAAGTTTGCCACAAGCCACCTGGGAGACACACCAAACATGTGGAAGAAGGTGCTCTGGTCAGATGAAACCAAAATTGAACTTTTTGGCAACAATGCAAAACGTTATGTTTGGCGTAAAAGCAACACAGCTCATCACCCTGAACACACCATACCCACTGTCAAACATGGTGGTGGAAGCATCATGGTTTGGGCCTGCTTTTCTTCAGCAGGGACAGGGAAGATGGTTAAAATTGATGGGAAGATGGATGGAGCCAAATACAGGACCATTCTGGAAGAAAACCTGATGGAGTCTGCAAAAGACCTGGGACGGAGATTTGTCTTCCAACAAGACAATGATCCAAAACATAAAGCAAAATCTACAATGGAATGGTTCAAAAATAAACATATCCAGGTGTTAGAATGGCCAAGTCAAAGTCCAGACCTGAATCCAATTGAGAATCTGTGGAAAGAACTGAAAACTGCTGTTCACAAATGCTCTCCATCCAACCTCACTGAGCTCAAGCTGTTTTTCAAGGAGGAATGGGAAAAAATTTCAGTCTCTCGATGTGCAAAACTGATAGAGACATACCCCAAGCGACTTACAGCTGTCATCGCAGCAAAAGGTGGCGCTACAAAGTATTAACTTAAGGGGGCTGAATAATTTTGCACGCCATATTTTTCAGTTTTTGATTTGTTAAAAAAGTTTGAAATATCCAATAAATGTCGTTCCACTTCATGATTGTGTCCCACTTGTTGTTGATTCTTCACAAACAAATACAGTTTTATATTTGAAGCCTGAAATGTGGCAAAAGGTCGCAAAGTTCAAGGGGGCCGAATACTTTCGCAAGGCACTGTATAAGTTTAGTGCTATCCCGCATCCTTTGGACGTCGCTGTCCTAACCTTAACCCTTACCCTAATCCTAACCTTAACCCTTACCATAAACCTTACCTTAACCCTTACCTTAACTCTTACCATAACCCTTACCTTAACCCTAACCCTTACCATAACCCTTACCTTAACCCTTACCATAACCCTTACCTTAACCCTTACCCTAATCCTAACCTTAAACCTTACCTTAACCCTTACCATAACCCTTACCTTAACCCTTACCCTAATCCTAACCTTGACCCTTACCATAACCCTTACCTTAACCCTTACCCTAATCCTAACCTTAACCCTTACCTTAACCCTTACCATAACCATTACCATAACGCTTACCTTAACCCTAACCATAACCCTTACCATAACCCTTACCTTAACCCTTACCTTAACCCTCATCTTAACCCTTACCATAACCCTTACCATAACCCTTACCTTAACCCTTACCCTAATCCTAACCTTAACCCATACCATAACCCTTACCTTAACCCATACCCTAATCCTAACCTTAACCTTAACCCTTACCTTAACCCTTACCATAACCCTTACCCTAATCCTTACCTTAACCCTTACCATAACCCTTACCCTAATCTTAACCTTAACCCTTACCTTAACCCTTACCATAACCCTTACCATAACCCTTACCTTAACCCTTACCATAACCCTTACCTTAACCCTTTTAAAATGTCAACTTCAATGGGGTAGGGATGTCGCAAGGACCCGGATAGCAAGGACCTTAGTTCTAGGCAGGTCAAAAATCCTAGATAGCAACGACCCTATTTCTAGGCTGGTCAGGGATCCCAGCTAGGAAGAACCCTAGTTCTAAGCTGGTCAAGGACCTCAGATAGCAAGGGCCCTAGTTCTGGGCTGGTCAGGGGTCCCAGATAGCAATGACCCTAATTCTTGGCTGGTCAAGGAGCCCAGATAGCAAGGACCCTTAGTTCTAGGCTGGTCAGGGAAAACGCCTACCTCTACAAATTAGTAATGACCACTAGATAATCCCAGATGTCTCCATCCAACCATCTCTTATTAACAAACACCCAAACAAATCAGACAGTCAAGCCAGAAGAAGTAATTATGCAAAGCTGTAAGACTCATTATTAGAAGGGAATCCATTTTGTTATTTTTGGAAATTAATTTATCGTCTAATGCGATAATGAAAGCAGTCACAGCGCTCCATATCACATTAAAGAAATGAGCACCAAAAAGGGCATAACTGGAGAACATATTAAGACTTGACTAGGAGTTGTTTAAATTGGATTCGGGTGAGAGAACCTTTGACCTGGGAATGTAATCGCTCCATAGATCTTACAAGTAGGTTACTTCCAAATGGCATCCTAATTGCTATATAGCGCACTACTTTGTAGGGAATAGGGTGTCATTTGGGATGCACCCTAACCTGTCTACCCTCTATATGACTATAAGCCTATATTGGAAAATCCCATTAATTTGAAAATGATCAGTAACCCCAGCTGTAACAGCCAATAGAGAATAAATTATTTTCTTTCAAGATCACAACCACATGCTCCATATTTAAATAATGCTATATTTAATTATGTAGAGAGAAAGTATGTAGTTCAATGTATAAACTAGAGCCAGAATGACCTCTTTCACAGGATAGGTGAGTGGGATAAGTCTATCAGGGTCCATATTCAAGAGTGCTGATCTCGGATCAGGTTCCCTCTGTCTATATAATATTATTCAGTATAATGGAAAGGCTAAACTGATCCTAGATCAGCACTCCTACTCCGAGAGGCTTTATGAATAAGGGCCCCGATTTTGACAATTTTCCAATGAAGTCATTCGCCATTTAGCAATAACCAAATTAAGATGACTTAAGTGGTAAACAAGTACATTTCAGGCAGAGAGAATTGTGGGGGAAAAGAGGATTATAATTGAGTGATAACATTACGACGTAAAATAAAGATAATTTTATGCAAACTAAGTCCTCACATGTATGCATTAATCCAGTTCCCGACACTAATATCCATGGAAAAACAATACTAAAAACAAATCAAAATAACACAAGACAGCCTACATTAGAAACACTGTTTCTTGTGGGTTGTGTAACCAGTGGCATTTGCGGTAGGATTAAAGGCCCAGTGAAGTTAAAAATGTGATTTTTCTGTGTTTTATATACAGTTAAGTGACAAAATAATGGAAAAACTTGAGTAAATGAGGGATATAAAGTATATTGAAAGCAGGTGCTTCCACACAGGTGGGTTTCATGAGATAATTGAGCAATTAACATCCTATCATGCTTTGGGTCTTGTATAAAAATGCTGGGCAGGCCATTATTTTGGCTACCATGGCTATGCCCCCATAGGATGACAATGCCCCCCACCATCCACAGGTCAGGAGTGGTCACTGAATCGTTTGATGAGCATAAAAACCATATACCATGACAGTTGCAGTCAACAGATATCAACCCAAATGATCACTTATGAAAGACTCTTGAGCGGCGCCTGAGACAGTGTTGTCCACCATCAACAAAACACCGAATTGTGGAAGAATAGAGTTCCAGACACTTGTAGAATCTATGCCAAGGTGTACTGAAGCTGTTCTGGCTTCTGGTGGCCTGTTAAGACACTATGTTGGTGTTTACTTTATTTGGTAGTTACCTGTATATTTCCAGGTTGGAATAATACTGTAAAAAATGCCCTTAGTGTAAGAGCTGTTTGAAAAGACAGCCTCAAATTCCAGCCTGTTTTGGTGGACATCACCTGTAAATTAATTAATAGACCAATAAAAAAAGAGGGGTTTGTATTTGTATTTATTATGGATTAGCTGCTGCCAAGGCTACTCTTCCTGGGGTCTGGCAAAATGAAGGCAGTTATACAATTTATACAAGAAAAACATTAAAATACATTAACAGATATCACAACCCACCTTGTACCCTCAGGCCTCAACTCCACCACTACCACATATCTACAGTACTAAATCCATGTGTACGTTTGTGTATAGTGAATATGTTATTGTGTGTGTGAATGCACGTGTCTGTGTTTGTTCCAAACCTCTCAGTTAATAACAGTAGTTTTCAGTTTTCCACTCCCTACTCAGACACCTCCCAGACAGTAGAGAGAATAACCTAAATTAGCAGGCGTTTCGTTCTTTCTGGTTCTGACGTGAGGGGGGGAAATGGTTGAGGAAGGTTCTCTTCTGCACTGTTCAACCAATCCAGTTAATGTGGTGGAGTTAAGATGGAGTCAATGTCGCCTTATTATTGTCAAAAAAACAGAAGTTCGGGTCCTTTCACCTGATGCATCCGGTTGTTATTAACCCCACAGAGGGTGGGTGGAGAGAGAGGAGACAGAGAAAACAACTTATTCTGCTCCCTCAGCACTTTGGCTGTGTCAAATCTAGTCAAAGCTATGTAATATCTGTGTTAACTAATACATGGGCACATTCCACTATTCTATGGAATGTAATCAATTGTTCAGAAGTGTTGCGAAATATGAGAACTCAGAATATTATTCTGGCCTCAACAATAGTCAATGAATGAATCCGTTTCCCTTGTTTGGATTGATAAAGTAGTATTTGTAGTTATTAGTTAGCAGACTAGTAGTAGTAAAGTGCATACAGAAAGTATTCATACCCCTTGACTTATTCAACATTTTGTTGTGTTACAGCCCGAATTAAAAATGGATTAAATAGATTCTCACCCATCTACACACAATACCCCATAATGACAAAGTGAAAACATGTTTCAACATTTTAGCACATTTATTGAAAATTAAACACAGAAATATCTATAAGTATTCACAACCCTGAGTCAATACTTTGCAGAAGCAACTTTGGTGGCGATTACAGCTTTGAGTCATCCTGGGTATGTCTTCATCAGCTTGGCACATGTGGATTTTGAGATTTTTACCTATTCTCCTTGCAGATTTTCTCAAGCTCTATTAAATTAGATGGGGAAAGGCGAACAGCAATCTTCAAGTCTTTCCACAGATTTCAAAATGGAATTCAAGTCTGGGCTTTGGCTGGACCACTCAAGGACTTTCACATTATTTTTCTAAAGCCATTCTAGTGTTGCTTTGGCTGTATGCTTGGGGTCATTGTCTTGTTGAAGTCGGACGTTTACATACACCTTAGCCAAATACATTTAAACTCAGTTTTTCACAATTCCTGACATTTAATCCTAGTACAAATTCCCTGTTTTAGGTCAGTTAGGATCTCCACTTTATTTTAACAATGTGAAATGTCAGAAAAATAGTAGAAAGAATGATTTATTTAGGCTTTTACTTTTATCACATTCCCAGTGGGTCAGAAGTTTACATACACTCAATTAGAATTTGGTAGCATTGCCTTTAAACTGGTTAACTTGGGTCAAACATTTCAGGAAGTTGTGGGAATTTTGGCCCATTCCTCTTGACAGAGCTGGTGTAACTGAGCCAGGTTTGTAGGCCTCCTTGCTTGCACACTCTTTTTCAGTTCTGCCTACACATTTTCTATAGGATTGAGGTCAGGGCTTTGTGATGGCCACACCTTGACTTTGTTGTCCTTTAGGCATTTTGTCACAACTTTGGAAGTATGCTTTGGTTCATTGCCCATTTGGAAGACCCATTTGCGACCAAGCTTTAACTTCCTGACTGATGTCTTGAGATGTTGCTTCAATATATCCACATAATTTTCCTGCCTCATGATGCAATCTATTTTGTGAAGTGCACCAGTCCCTCCTGCATCAAAGGACCCCCACAACACGATGCTGCCACCCCGTGCGATGGTTCTTTGGCTTGCAGGCCTCCCCCTTTTTCCTCCAAACATAACGATGGTCATTATGGCCAAACAGTTATTTTTTTTCATCAGACCAGAGGACACTTTTCCAAAATGTACAATCTTTGTTGCCATGTGCAGTTGCAAACTTATTATGGAGGTTTTGGAGCAGTGGCTTCTTCCTTGCTGAGCGGTCTTTCAGGTTATGTCGATATAGGACTCCTTTTTACTGTGGATATAGATACTTTTGTACCCGTTTCCCCCAGCATCTTCAGAAGGTCCTTTGCTGTTGTTCTGGGATTGATGTGCACTTTTCGCACCAACGTACGTTCATCTCTAGGAGACAGAATGTGTCTCCTTCCTGAGCGGTATGACGGCTGCGTGGTTCCATGGTGTTTATATTTGCGTACTATTGTTTGTACAGATGAATGTGGTACCTGCAGGCGTTTGGAAATTGTTACAAATGATGAACCAGACTTGTGGAGGTCTAAAAACAAAATTCTGAGGTCCTGGCTAATTTCTTTTGATTTTCCCACGATGTCAAGCAAATCTGTAATGCTGTCAGAGTGGACACTGGGTTCTTAGTCACCTCCCTGACCAAAGTCCTTCTTGCCCGGTAGCTCAGTTTGGTCGGACGGCCAGCTATAAGCTGATACTGGGTAGTCCTATATTTTTGATGGAGACTACTTTGATCTTGGAAACTTTCAACAAATTGTTTTACACCCTTCCCAAGATCTCAATTCTATCTCAGAGATCTACGGACAGTTCCTTGGAATTCATGGTATAGTTTCTGCTCTGACAACTATGGGATCTTATATAAACAGGTGAGTTTCTTTCTAAATCATGTCCAAACAATTGAATTGGCCACATTTGGATTCCATATTTTTTTTTACTCACCTTTATTTAACCAGGTAGGCTAGTTGAGAACAAGTTCTCATTTGCAACTGCGATCTGGCCAAGATAAAGCAAAGCAGTTCGACACATACAACAATACAGAGTTTCCCATGGAATAAACATACAACCAAAGGAGCAAGATAAATAAATAAATACAGTATGGGGATGAGGTAGATTGGATGGGCTATTTACAGATGAGCTATGTACAGATGCAGTCATCTGTGAGCTGCTCTGACAGCTGGTGCTTAAAGCTAGTGAGGGAGGTAAGAGTCTCCAGCTTTAGTGATTTTTGCAGTTCTTTCTAGTCATTGGCAGCAGAGAACTGGAAGGAGAGGCGGCCAAAGGAAGAATTGGCTTTGGGGGTGACCAGTGAGATATACCTGCTGGAGCGCGTGCTACGGATGGGTGCTGCTATGGTGACCAGTGAGCTGAGATAAGATTGGGCTTTACCTAACAAAGACATATAGATGACCTGGAGCCAGTGGGTTTGGCGACTAGTATGAAGCGAGGTCCAGCCAACGAGAGCGTAGAGGTCACAGTGGTGGGAAGTATATGGGGCTTTGGTGACAAAATGGATGGCACTGTGATAGACTGCATCCAATTTGTTGAGTAGAGTGTTGCAGGCTATTTTGTAAATGACATCAATGAAGTTGAGGATCGGTAGGATGGTTAGTTTTACGAGGGTATGTTTGGCAGCATGTGTGAAGGATGTTTTGTTGCGACATAGGAAGCCAATTCTAGATTTAATTTTGGATTGGAGATGTTTAATGTGAGTCTGGAAGGAGAGTTTATAGTCTAACCAGACACCTAGGTATTTGAAGTTGTCCACATATTCAAGTCAGAACCGTCCAGAGTAGTGATGCTGGACGGGAGGGCAGGTGCGGGCAGCGATCGGTTGAAGAGCATGCATTTAGTTTTACTTGCATTTAAGAGCAGTTGGAGGCCACGGAAGGAGAGTTGTATGGCATTGAAGCTTGTCTGCTGGTTATTTAACACAGTGTCCAAAGAAGGGCCAGAGGTATACAGAATGGTGTTGTCTGCGTAGAGGTGGATCAAAGAATCACCAGCAGCAAGAGCGACATCATTGATGTATACAGAGAAGAGAGTCGGCCCGAGAATTTAACCTTGTGGCACCCCTATAGAGACTGCAAGAGGTCCGACAACAGGCCCTCTGATTTTACACACTGAACTCTGTCAGAGAAGTAGTCGATGAATCAGGCGAGGCAATCATTTGAGAAACCAAGGTTGTTGAGTCTGCCAATAAGAATGTGGTGATAGAGTCGAAAGCCTTGGCCAGGTCGATGAATACGACTGCACAGTAATGTCTCTTATCGATGGAGGTTATGATATCATTTAGGACTTTGAGCGTGGCTGAGGTGCACCCATGACCAGCTCGGAAACCAGATTGCATAGTGGAGAAGGTAGGGTGGGATTCAAAATGGTCGGTGATCTGTTTGTTAACTTGGCTTTTGAAGACCTTAGAAAGGCAGGGTAGAATAGATATAGGTCTGCAGCAGTTTTGGTCTAGAATGTCTCCCCCTGTGAAGAGGGGGATGATCGCGGCAGCTTTCCAATCTATGGGAATCCCAGACGATATGAGAGAGAGGTTGAACAGGCTAGTAATAGTGGTTGCAACAATTTCGGCCGATCATTTTTAGAAAGAGAGGGTCCAGATTGTCTAGTTCGGCTGATTTGTAGGGGTCCAGATTTAGCAGCTCTTTCAGAACGAACATCAGCTATCTGGATTTGTGTGAAGGAGAAGTGGGGGAGGTTTGGGCGAGTTGCAGTGGGGGGTGGAGGGCTGTTGATCTGGGTAGCGGTTGTCAGGTGGAAAGCATGCCCAGCCATAGAAAAATGCTTATTGAAATTCTCAATTATAGTGAATTCATCGATGGTGAGTGTTTCCTAGCCTCATTGCAGTGGGGAGCTGGGAGGTGCTGCTATTATTCTCCATGGAGTTTACAGTGTCGCAGAACCTTTTAGGGAGTTTTTGCTACAGGGTGCAAATTTCTGCTTGAAAAAGCTAGCCTTAGCTTTCCTAACTGCCTGTGTATATTTGTTCATAACTTCCCTGACAAGTTGCATATCACGGGGGATGTTCGATGCTAATTCAGAATGCCACAGGATGTTTTTGTGCTGGTCAAGGGCAGTCAGGTCTGCAGAGAACCAAGTTCCTGGTTCTACATTTTTTGAATGGGGCATGCTTATTTAAGATGGTGAGGAAGGCACTTAAAAAAAATAACCAGGCACCCTCTACTGACGGGATAAGGTCAATATCCTTCCAGGATACCCGGATCAGGTCGATTAGAGAGACCAACCTCAGAGAGACCAACGGGAAGAGACCAACCTCAGAAATTGCAGCCCAAATAAATGCTTCACAGAGTTCAAGTAACAGACACATCTCAACAACTGTCAGAGGAGACTGTGTGAATCAAGCCTTGCCTTGGGCCAAGATACATGAGAAATGGACATTAGACCGGTAGAAATATGTCCTTTGGTCTGGAGTCCAAATTGGGGGGTGGTGGTAGTAGTGGTAGTTGACTAGTTGCAGTAGTAGCAGTTGACTAGTTGTAGTAGTGGCAGCAGTAGTTGACTAGTTGCAGTAGTAGCAGCAGTAGCAGCAGTAGCAGCAGTAGTAGTTGACTAGTTGCAGTAGTAGTAGTTGACTAGTTGCAGTAGTGTCAGCAGTAGTAATTGACTAGTTGCAGCAGTAGTAGTTGACTAGTTGCAGTTGACTTTTTATTTTATTTTACCTTTATTTGACTATGCAAGTCAGTTAAGAACAAATTCTTATTTTCAATGACGGCCTAGGAACATTACTGCCTGTTCAGGGGCAGAACTTGCAACCTTCCGGTTACTAGTCCAACACTCTAACCACTAGGCTACCTTGCCGCCCCTAGTTGCAGTAGTGGCAGCAGTTGACTAGTTGCAGTAGTAGTAGTTGACTAGTTGCAGTAGTAGCTGACTTTTTTTTTTAACCTTTATTTAACTAGGCAAGTCAGTTAAGAAAAAAATCTTATTTTCAATGACTAGGAACAGTGGGTTAACTGCCTGTTCAGGGGCGGAATGACAGATTTTGCACCTTGTCAGCTCGGGGGTTTGAACTTGCAACCTTCCGGTTACTAGTCCAACGCTCTAACCACTAGGTTACCCTGCCACCCCTAGTTGCAGTAGTGGCAGTAGTAGTTGACTAGTTGCAGTAGTAGTAGTTGACTAGTTGTAGTAGTGGCAGCAGTAGTAGCAGTTGACTAGTTGCAGTAGTGGCAGCAGTAGTAGTTGACTAGTTGCAGTAGTAGTAGTTGACTAGTTGTAGTAGTGTCAGCAGTAGTAGTTGAATAGTTGTAGTAGTAGCAGCAGTAGTTGACTAGTTGCAGTAGTAGCAGCAGTAGTTGACTAGTTGCAGTAGTAGTTGACTAGGTGTAGTAGTAGCAGCAGCAGCAGTATTTGACTAGTTGAAGTAGTAGCAGTAGTAGTAGTGGACTAGATACAGTAGTAGTTGACTAGTTGCAGTAGTAGCAGCAGTAGTTGACTAGTTGCAGTAGTAGTTGACTAGTTGTAGTAGTAGCAGCAGCAGCAGTAGTTGACTAGTTGAAGTAGTAGCAGTAGTAGTAGTAGTTGACTAGTTGCAGTACTGGCAGCAGTAGTAGTAGTTGACAAGTTGTAGTCGTAGCAGCAGTAGTAGTTGACTAGTTGCAGTAGTAGCAGCAGTAGTAGTCGTTGACTCGTGGCAGTACTAGCAGTAGTAGTAGTTGACTAGTTGTAGTACTAGTTGTTGACTAGTTGTAGTAGTAGCAGCAGTAGTAGTTGTTGACTAGTTGTAGTAGTAGCAGCAGTAGTAGTTGACTAGTTGTAATAGTAGGTTTATTCTAGATCTGACTGTAGCTTAAATTATGTAACCTGGGGTCCCTAGCACTAGCAACCTCCCTGCCAAGCTGCTGCTAGCTCCATTATTCTCCCTCCTAAAGAGGCCCAGCCATCAATGACCTTCAAAGACACGGTTCCTGTTGATCCTAAGGCTGAACTAATGACATCTACAAAGCCGTCTCCTTTCATTTTGAGTGGCACCCATCTCCCCCAGCCATTCAGGGCATAGACAACGAGGAAAGACCCATCTCCCAGCCATTCAGGGGATAGATGACGAGAAGAGACAGCGACGGAACATTAAACAGATTGATTTTGATTCTGCACACAAGAGCCCTGCCGTAAATCATGCAATACTCAGAGGCACACAACAAAAAATGTAATCAGTCTTGTTTACTAGAGGGAAAACAATATGGATGCGACATGGGGTCTTATCGCTGGCAAGCGGATAGAGGGGAAAGAATTAAACAAGAATGACAGGAAAGAGTGGGATGGCATATTTCATTCCTCAAGAGGAAGGAGGAAAGACGAGGACTTAATGATGTGTGGAAACGGACAAGAGAAGGCCATACGGTACAGTAAAGGGATAGTTCACATCATTGCTCAGCTTTGTTCATCAACAGGTTTATACTAAACAGCCTGGTTGCTCACTAGGTTTCTTCCTCCTAGGGAGGAAGGCTCTTTGTGGTCTAGGCAGGGTTACTGTAAACTACAATCAGTCACGTCTGAGGAGGGAGGGATGCTCTGGTCTATTGGCCTCCCCGGTACTTAATTAATAGTATGGCTCGTTGTTAGTACTTGGTGCTTAACTCCGCGGTGGGCCTAGCTACCCCACTGCTCGCCTCGACCCTCCGCTAAATTTCACCAATTACTCTAATCATCACAGAGGGGGTGAGGTTTCCTTTGTAAAGGCGTTAATTAAGACCTAGCCAAGGCTGATCGTTTACTGCCTTGCCTTTGGTTCACTGAACTCAGTCCTGGGGCGTGTTCAGTAGGGAACACTATAGCAATACGTTTCGCAACGGAAAATGAAAACTAGCATATCTTATTGGAGTTCTGGTTGTTTCACTCCCCTTTCAAAAACTTTTCTCCCTACTGGATAGGAGTTGGCTCTAGAAAGGGATAGGTCTCCTTCTGGTGCAGACAGGACATGTGGAAGTTCATTAGAGTTAACAGCCTCAGAAATTGCAGCCCAAATAAATGCTTCACAGAGTTAAAGTAACAGACACATCTCAACATCAACTGTTCAGAGGAGACTGTGTGAATCAGGCCTTCATGGTCAAATTGCTGCAAAGAAACCACTACTAAAGGACACCAATAATAAGAAGAGACTTGCTTGGGACAAGAAACACGAGCAATGGACATTAGACCAGTGGAAATTTGGTCTTTGGTCTGGAGTCCAAATTTGAGATTTTTGGTTCCAACCGCCATGTCTTTGTAAGATGTAGTGTGGGTGACCGGATGATCTCTGCATGTGTATTACCCACCGTAAAGCATGGATGAAGAGGTGTTATGGTGTGGGGGTGCTTTGCTGGTTACACTGTCTGTGATTTATTTAGAATTCAAAGCACACTTAACCAGCATGGCTACCACAGCATTCTGCAGCGATATGCCACCCCATCTGGTTTGCGCTTAGTGGGACTATCATTTGTTTTTCAACAGGAGAATGATCCAACACACCTCCAGGCTGTGTAAGGGCTATTTGACCAAGAAGGAGAGTGATGTAGTGCTGCATCAGATGACCTGGCCTCCACAATCCCCCGACCTCAACCAAATGGTTTGGGATAAGTTGGACCGCAGAGTGAAGGAAAAGCAGCCATGTGCTCAGCATGTGGGAACTCCTTCAAGACTGTTGGAAAAGCATTCCAGGTGAAGCTGGTTGAGAAAATGCCAAGAGTGTGCAAAGCTGTAATCAAGGCAAAGGGTGGCTATTTGAAGAATATAAAATCTATTTTGATTTGTTTTTGGTTACTACATATATCTGACCATGCTACTAATGACAGAATGACAGTATAATATGTTCTCTCCAACAATGGAATTTAAAGCTGGAATCCTTAATGGTGTAACAGCGATGGCCGTTTTACAATATTACAACAAAGAAGTTACTGCAAACAACAAACCCTGTTTTTCCCTCTGACATGGTTGCACACGCGATAGAACAGCAGCACATGTACTGCAATCATTTGTTTTTACGACTCACAATGCTCCCCATTTTATTTTATTTTTTAAATATTTTTATTATTTTCCAATATAATAAAAAAAGAGATACAAACATTGACATTCCTTATAGTGTTGAATGGGAGGCAAATTTAGAGGACAAAACAAAACTTAACTCACAAATACAAAAATCCTATTAGGTGGAACATATTACAAGACAGCCTATAGTCATTACAAGCAGTGTAGTTAAACCCAAAATAAATATGGAGTGGAGTACAGCACAGAGTAGCAGCAGATCATCAACCCAGTTATGAAGGGGGAACAAACCCTTTATCCAGTATTGGCTGCCATATTTTGTAAAACATTGGACTTCTATTGGAGGTATTGTATCAAATCTTTTCCATATTCATTACATTCCCTAAATCCCGTAACCACATTTCAAAAGGTAGGTACAGTCTCCAATTTCCAAAATTGCAAAATGAGCCTTTGGCTTACAGAGTACAAAGAGAGACAGCGTTCCCTTCCTGGTTATTCCCCATCAACTGTGCCAAACAGAGTGATCAATTGTTCTGGGGCTATAACTCTATTGAAGGCTTTAGATAAGTAATCAAAAGTGAGAGCCCAGTAAGCATGTAACTTAGGACATGTCCAAAATAAGTGGGTCAAAGTCCGCTCATCCTGTGGTGAAATATCCGGAAATATTTTTATAACCTTTGAGTAATGTAACCTGTGTATCACCTTAAACTGTACAAGGTTGTGTCTGGCATTCACTGAAGTGTGGTTGATATTCCTGAGAGTATCTACTCAGTCCTCATCTGAGATTTCTGAACCAAATTCCTGCTCTCAAGCAGTTTTAATAGTGTCTGTAGATCCCTCTATGTGGGTCTGTAGCATATCAAAGGTCAAGAGACCGACCCTTTTGAATGGGGTTTGACAAGGATATCTAATGTAGGATTATTTGTCTTAATGCCATACTGTGGGATATGTATCCTTAAGAAATTCCTGATTTGGAGGTATCTGAAAAAATGTGTTGCTGACATGTTAAAATAAATCCTCTTAGGGATCCGACCCTTTTTTTCTTTCAATTTTCACCTAAAATGACATACCCAAATCTAACTGCCTGTATCTCAAGCATTGAAGCAAGGATATGCATATGCGTGATACCATTTGAAAGGAAACACTTTGAAGTTTGTGGAAAGGTGAAATGAATATTGGAGAATAAAAACACATTAGATCTGGTAAAATAAAACAAAGACAATATCAACATTTTTTTTGCACCATCTTTGAAATGCAAGAGCAAGACCATAGTGTATTATTCCAGACCAGGTGCAATTTAGATTTTGGCCACTACATGGCAGCAGTGTATGTGCAAAGTTTTAGACTGATCCAATGAACCATTGCATTTATCTTCAATTTGTTTTACATTAAAACTGTTCAAATAAGCCTAACTGGTTTATTAAAACATTTTCAAGCTCATAACTGTGCACTCTCCTCAAACAATAGCATGGTATTATTTCACTGTAATAGCTACAGTAAATTGGACAGTGCAGTTAGTTAACAAGAATTTAAGCTTTCTGCCAATATCAAATATGTCTTTGTCCTGGGAATTTCTCTTGTTAATTACAATTTGAAGCTAATCGCATTAACCTACGTTAGCTCAACCGCCCCATGGGGTTCCCACCGATCCAGAAGAAGGTTTACCCTGTAACTGTTGAAATTAAGCTAAATGACCATCAATGAATTAAAGTTATTGATTGTTGTGAGCCCCTTCTCCCTCCACTGTGAAAACACCATATCATCCAATGCAGGGTGGAAAGAATTAATCAAATTGGACAGTCAAGGTATATATTGGGTATGTTAAGAAAATACCTTATCTGTTTCCAGATCCTAAGAGTGTGACAAATTAATGGGTTAGAGTCATAAGAGGCTTTTTTCACACATTCTGGGGTATTAACAAGTGCAGGGAGTGGTGAGCGTCGACAGGATGCCTGCTCAATCAAAAGGCATATCATTCTGACGGATCCCAGGTAAACGTTCCCTCCAGAAAGACACAATGTTCAGATTGGCAGCACAATAATACAGTTTAAAGTGAGGAAGGCCAAAGCCCCCCTCTATCTTGTACTTGCATAAATGCTTCTTTGAAATTCTGGCTGCCTTGTTATCCCATAAAAATGCAACTACTATTGAATCCAGTTTCTTAAAATAGCTTTGTTGTATGAAATTGGGTAGACATTGGAAGAGGTAAAGAAACCTGGGGAAAGGACAACCATTTTAATAGAGTTCATCCCACCAACCAAGGAAATATTCCAAAAATCTATACTTTGTTTAATTTTCATGATCAATTTTCATGTCCCAATATGTTTTCAACAGCTGATCAAATTTTCTTGTCACTACAATTTGTCCATCACAGTTCTAAATGGGGTAGATTGCAGAAATTGGAATGCTGCTGCGGTCATCCCCCTCTTCTAAGGGGGAGACACTCTAAACCCAACCTGCTACAGACCTATATCTATCCAATCCTGCCTTTCTAAGGTCTTCGAAAGCCAAGTTAACAAACAGATCACCAACCATTTTGAATCCCACAGTACCTTCTTCGCTATGCAATCTGGTTTCCGAGCTGGTCATGGGTGCACCTCAGCCACGCTCAAGATCCTAAACGATATCATAACCTCCATCCATAAGAGACAATACTGTGGAGCAGTATTCATAGACCTAGCCAAGGCTTTCGACTCTGTCAATCACCACATTCTTATTGGCAGACTCAACAGCCTTGGTTTCTCAAATGACTGCCTCACCTGGTTCACCAACTACTTCTCTGACAGAGTTCAGTGTGTCAAATCGGGGGGCCTGTTCTCCGGAACTCTGGCAGTCTCTATGGGGGTGCCACAGGGTTCAATTCTCGGGCCGACTCTCTTCTCTGTATACATCAATAATGTCACTCTTGCTGCTGGTGATTATCTGATCCACATCTATGCAGACGATACCATTCTGTATACCTTTGGCCCTTCTATGGACACTGTGTTAACTAACCTCCAGACGAGCTTCAATGCCATACAACTCTCCTTCCGTGGCCTCCAACTGCTCTTAAATTCAAGTAAAACGAAATGCATGCTCTTCAACCGATCGCTACCAGCACCTGCCCGCTCGTCCAGCATCACGACTCTGGATGGTTCTTACTTAGAATATGTGGAGATCTACAAATACCTAGGTGTCTGGTTAGACTGTAAACTCTCCTTTCAGACTCACATTAAGCATCTCCAATACAAAATTAAATCTAGAATCAGCTTCCTATTTCGCAACAAAGCATCATTCACTCATGCTGCCAGACATACCCTCGTAAAACTGACTATCCTACCGATCACGGACTTTGGCGATGTAATTCACAAAATAACCTCCAACACAAATTGGATGCAGTCTATCACAGTGCCATCCGTTTTGTCACCAAAGCCCCATATACTACCCACCACTGCGACCTGTATGCTCTCGTTGGCTGGCCCTCGCTTCATATTCGTTGCCAAACCCAATGGCTCCAGGTCATCAATAAGTCTTTGCTAGGTAAAGCCCCGCCTTATCTCAACTATCGCATATATTTCACTGGTCACCCCCAAAGCCAATTCCTCCTTGGGCCGCCTCTCCTTCCAGTTCTCTGCTGACTGGAACGAATTGCAAAATTCACTGAAGCTGGAGATTCATATCTCCCTCACTAACTTTAAGCATCAGCTGTCAGAGCCGCTAAAAAGATCACTGCACCTGTACATAGCCCATCTGTAAATACCCCATCCAATTACCTCATCCTCACACTGTTATTTACTTTTTTGCACCCCATCTCTACTTGCACATTCATCTTCTGCACACCGATCACTCCAGTGTTTAGTTGCTAAATTGTAATTATTTTGCCACTATGGCCTATTTATTGCCTTTCCTCCCTTATCTTACCTCATTTGCACACACTGTATATATACTTTTTTTCTTCTATTGTGTTATTGACTGTACGTTTTGTTTATTCCATGTGTAACTCTGTGTTGTTGTTTGTGTTGCACTTCTTTCCTTTATCTTGGCCAGGTCACAGTTGTAAATGATAACTAGTTCTCAACTAGCCTACCTGGTTAAATAAAGGTGAAATATTCTTTTTTTTAAATACGTTGAAAAGGAGTCTCAAATTGTAGTATATACAGGCGTGGTCAAAAGTTTTGCGAATGACACAAATATACATTTTCAGAAAGTCTGCTGCCTCAGTTTGTATGATGGCAATTTGCATATACTCCAGAAGGTTATTAAGAGTGATCAGATGAACTGCAATTAATTGCAAAGTCCCTCTTTGCCATGCAAATGAACTGAATCCCAAAACAACATTTCCACTGCATTTCAGCCCTGCCACAAAAGGACCAGCTGACATTGTGTCAGTGATTCTCTTGTTAAGACAGGTGTGAGTGTTGTTGAGGACAAGGCTGGAGATCTCTCTGTCATGCTGATTGAGTTCGAATAACAGACTGGAAGTTTCAAAAGGAGGGTGGTGCTTGGAATCATTGTTCTTCCTCTGTCAACCATGGTTACCTGCAAGGAAACATGTGCAGTCATCATTGCTTTGTACAAAAAGTGCTTCACAGGTGGTTTCACTTTATGTGGTTTGTCACCCAGTTCAAAATAACTTTGTTGCGTTCTAGCAAGTAAAGAGCTCACCCATTTCGAAAGGATGGTATTGTATTCATATTTCAACTTTGTGATCTTCTCAAGGACTGCATTCGAGGAAACTCTTGTTTGCCTAACTCTTATAATTTCTTTCAGCCTAGTATTGGTGCGTTTCCTCCTCTCCGATGTATATGAAATAATGTGACCTCTAATCACAGCCTTGAGAGATTCCCAAAGGGTAGAGTCGTCGACATCCCCATGTCATTAGCTCCAAGGAAAAACGTTATCTGCTCCTTCAAATACTGACAAAAGGCATCATCTTTCAATAAGTGAGCGTCTAAGCGCC
Source organism: Oncorhynchus masou masou (assembly GCF_036934945.1). Lineage (NCBI taxonomy): Eukaryota > Metazoa > Chordata > Actinopteri > Salmoniformes > Salmonidae > Oncorhynchus > Oncorhynchus masou. Next base: position 20,633,111 of record NC_088223.1, read on the forward strand.
ACGGTCGACGACCTGCATACATATTGTCCTGTTTCAGCACCATGGACAGAGGAGAGTGGTCTGTAAGTAAGTAGAATCGGGTGACAGGTAACCGACACAGCTGCTGAAATTAGTTGAGTCCAACAAAAAATAGTAAATTCTGGAATATGACTTATGAACTGACAAGAAGAAAGAATAATCCCTATCTGTTAGCTTCCAAATATAGACAATGTTAAGGTTTGTCATCAATATATTTAGACAGACACTGGCATTTGATTGTTCGAGTGACATTGATAGCTGTTAATCGAAAAGAGGATCTAGTCGCCTCCAACAATAACACTTGTATCCGACATATTTGGTATGGTCTTAAATATGCTTTGAAAAAAGTTTGGATCATCGAAGTTGGGTCCATATAAATTGACCAAGGTTATTGGTATCGAATTCAGTGTACCAGCCACAATAATATACTGACCTTTAGGATCTGAAATCGAGGATGAGTAAATACAAGGAATGATTTTCCTTATCAGGATTCTTCTCCCTCTCGCTTTTGCATCAAAATTATACTGGTATATCTGATCGATCCAGACAACTCGTAGTTTGGCCTAAGCCAAGCGTTTAATACGAGTTTCTTGAAGAAGCACTATGTCAGTGGCCAGTGATTTAAGATGAGAAAAAACCTTGGCTCTTTTCACAACATGACCTAAGCCATTGCAGTTCCAACTGACTATCTTTAATCCACCAGGTCTACTCTGTGCCCGGTCACTATGTGGCATTTCTTATTTTAGAGCAAACTGTTTCTGTCATATAAAACCCAAAAGAAAAACGTCCCGTCATGCGGGAATTTGCCGTGCCACCTGTACTAACAGTGAACATAAAACAGACACCATCCCCCTTCCCGTCTCATTACTGAGTGACATCCCCAAATGAAGCACTCCTTGACTAACACACAAACCTTAGGGTGCCTAGACATAACACTTATCGGCACCTATCGATGCTCTGCATATAAACAAAGATCAAATAACACATAACTCTCATGTTAGGGGGTGAGTGGGACTAAAACATGATATTGCTTATGTAGCATTGTTTAGCCTAACATCTCACCCATCATTATAAGTCCCCATTTCTGATCGAAAAGACATCGGCAGAAAATTCAAAACATATTCCTGGCCTGTAGTTGGCCACTTAGCCGGCTGACACAGCAGTTCAGTATCCTCAGCCAGGGAGCTTGCTTGACAAGAACAGTTCGGCCTCTTTTGGGTTGTCAAATGTACAGTTGATCTGTCGACTGTCACCTTAAACTGAGCTGGAAAGAGGAATCCATATAGGATGTTGGCCGCCGTGCATTTTGCCCTGCAACTTGTATCTTTCCGTTTGTATCTTGTATCTTTCCAGCTTGAGGATGAGATCCCTGGTCTGGGGATAGTGCAGCCGTGCGATGAATGGCCTTGGCTAGCTTCAATGCTAGTGATCTGTGTGCGCGGTTGATCAGGATGGGAGTTTTGAAGTGTTCAATCCCCAGCAGTGCCGGTATCAGCTCCGAGACAAATTCAGTTGGTTTCCCTTTCTCAGTGTCCTCCTGGATCCCAAATATTCAGATGTTTGGGCATCTTGAATGCGATTCAAGCATTTCCTGTCGGACTTTCAGTGTTTTGTTGTGCACTGTTCCTCAATGTCCTGTAGCCTGGTCTCGTGATGAACTGTTGTCTGCTCAACCTCATGCACCCTGCCCTTGGTTGCCTTCACAGTTTCAGACAAAGTCCTAATACTCTTTGAGATATCAGCCAACCATGTGTCCACCTTTCTTCTTAGTGAGTTTATAGCGGCCAGTAGGTCATTTGGAGTAGGTGCTGTGGAGAGCTCGTGGGTTGGCAATGTTGACATTGGTTTGTTTTCTGTCTCATCCAAATTATCTTGTTTAGCGCCCCCTTTTTTGATGCCTTTTCCTTTTGTCATATTGTCAGACAATGTTTTAAGTTATAGGTTGTGAGAGATTAAGATAAATATGAAATCATTTAAAAATTGAGTGGCGCTCTAACAAAACATATATTCCATAGCACACTCTCTAGCGCCCCCCAAAGCTACCCATATTTGCTTCGTCAAACAAAATGAAAAAAAGAGAGAAATAGTAATGCTGTCTTTTTGTAGGCACTTCCAACGCCATGGTTCGCTGGACAAAGCCTATGGGGAAATTAATGGAGTTTTTGGAGGGTTTTTGGAGAAAGCTGAAAATCTGTCTGTGGTAAGCACAGGCTTAGGAGATCTTATACATTTTGGTCTATGAGATAATCTTCAACAGCTAACATCACTTTTTGTGATTTTTTTGTATTTATGTCATTTAAAAATGCATAAAGCACATAAAAGCTTCATAATTCCTAAAGGTCATGTTAACTGACTGATATTATATCATAAAACAAAACATAAGATCTCCTAAGCCTGTGTTAACCTCTGACCTTATTTTCAGCGGTTATCCAAAAACCTTATTCTTTCCCACAGGAATAGCTGAATGAACCAGAGATAACTCATTTCAGTTTGTTAGGAGCTGGAGAGCTCCATAACAGCGACCGTGGGGTGGACAGTGTTGCTGTTACTGGGGAAGGTTATCTAAGGTCTCTACCAGAATGCACCTGTCACTCCTGAAACTCAGGGCAGATGGGGAGGAATTTACAACTTCCACACTTGTCTTACATTTAGTCCAGCACTGATGAAAATAGCAGATGTTCTGCACTCCAAGAGAGGGGTTGGGGGGGGGGGTCTGGTATGTCTTTCGCTATCCCTTCTTCCCGTCGGCTCTCACTGGCTTGTGACTGATGGCAAGGAGACGGAGAAAACCAACCCATACAAACCCAACCTACAGTGTAGAACTGTCGGCTAATGGCATCAGCCTCTAACAATGCCATTTCTACAATCCAACACCACATCAGTGACATAATCAAATTATAAACCGGGTAGTTTGGGTCTTGGATAACAGACAATATACCACAGGTATGACACAATATTACTTGTTTTCTGTTGTAATTAAGTTGGTAACCAGTTTATAATAGCAATAAGGTCCCTCGGGGGGTTGCGGTAGGGCTAAGGGCTGTATCCAGGCACACTATTGAAACACAACGGGGGCATGATTACGAGAGAGAGAGACGGACAGAGAGAAAAGTGAGCGGGGCCTTGATGACATTTCAACATTTAATTTCATCACAACAGCTGCTGAAGACAGACGAGACAGAGAGACAGACAGCAAGAGACAGAGACAGGGGTGTTGACCTTTAACAGTGTAGGATTTGAAAAACGACAAAGCTGTGAATGGAAAGATGGTTGTGTCCCAAACAGCCCTCTATTCCCTATAGAGTGCACTACTTAAAACCAGAGGCCAAAGTAGTGCACTATATAGGGAATAGTGCCATTTGGGACACAGCTCGAAGCCTCCCGTTGACACTGACCTGCTCCATCCACACCCCTAGCCCTTCTCTGGAGCCCACAAGATCATGGTCATGTCCATGGACACAGAGAGCAGGCTCAGAGACTGATGCTGGTCGCATCCTATATGGGTAGTTGCCAGAACTGCAGCAGGCAGACAGACAGTGAGTGATTTGAACTAATAAAAGAGTTTAGGGGTCACCCTTTCTGATTTCATGGGTGTATGGTAGGCCCATCAAACAAATCACTCCCTCCAACACCATGGAATCATTGAGTGGTATGGCACCACCACATCACAGTGAAATAAGAAAAGTCTGATCTGGGGACTGAATGGTGTATAGGTTGACAGTACAGTACCTTTTATGACAAGGGTGTGCCAGTGGACTCCATAGACCTTGTTCTCATGTCAGGCCAGGACTGACTCTAGCATCACTGCAAACACTGAGGAGGCATCTGGGGCAAGGAGACAACATACAGTGGGGCAAAAAGGTATTTAGTCAGCCACCAATTGTGCAAGTTCTCCCACTTAAAAAGATGAAAGAGGCCTGTAATTTTCATTTTCACTTCAATTATGACAGACAAAATGAGAAAAAAAAATCAGAAAATCACATTGTAGGATTTTTTATGAATTTATTTGCAAATTATGGTGGAAAATAAGTATTTGGTCAATAACAAAAGTTAATCTCAATACTTTGTTATATACCCTTTGTTGGCAATGACAGAGGTCAAATGTTTTCTGTAAGTCTTTTCACACACTGCTGCTGGTATTTTGGCCCATTCCTCCATGCAGATCTCCTCTAGAGCAGTGATGTTTTGGGGCTGTTGCTGGGCAACACGGACGTTCAACTCCCTCCAAAGATGTTCTATGGGGTTGAGATCTGGAGACTGGCTAGGCCACTCCAGGACCTTGAAATGCTTCTCACGAAGCCACTCCTTCGTTGCCCGGGCGGTATGTTGGGATCATTGTCATGCTGAAAGACCCAGCCACATTTCATCTTCAATGCCCTTGCTGATGGAAGCAACCAACATCCACACATGGATCAGACAATCCTGAGCACAGCTGGCCTTAACAGATCCCCCTCTGTACAGCATGGAGGTAGAAATGAGTTTGCTTTTATTTCGTAAATATTTTTCATTTAAAGGGATCGTTCACTCAATTCGAACTGCATCATCATCACTACAGTTTTTGCTCTGTACTGAAAGTGCTCAATCTTGGAAACTTGATTGCTGACATGCACAATTTTGTGGGTGGACTAATGAACAAAATACAAACAAATATGAGTGAACTATCCCTTTCAAATGAAATGAAATGTATTTATATATCACTTCTTACATTAGCTGATATATCAAAGTGATGTATAGGAACCCAGCCTAAAACCCCAAACAGCAAGCAATGCAGGTGTAGAAGCACGGTGGATAGCAAAAACTCCCTAGAAAGGCCAAAACCTAGGAAGAAACCTAGAGAGGAACCAGGCTATGAGGGATGGCCAGTCCTCTTCTGGCTGTGCCGGTTGGAGATTATAACAGAACATGACCAAGATGTTCAAATGTTCATAAATGACTAGCATGGTCAAATAATAATAATCACAGTAGTTCACAGCAGGTCTGGGACAGATAGAACGTCCGGTGAACAGGTCAGGGTTCCATAGCCGCAGGCAGAAAAGTTGAAACTGGAGCAGCAGCACAGCCAGGTGGACTGGGGACAGCAAGGAGTCATCATGCCAGGTAGTCCTGAGACATTGTCCTAGGGCTCAGGTCCTCCGAGAGAGAAAGAAAGAGAGAAAGAGAGAATTAGAGAGAGCATACATAAATTCACACAGGACACCGGATAAGACAGGAGAAATACTCCAGATATAACAGACTGACCCAAGCCGCCTGACACATAAACTACTGCAGCATAAATACTGGAGGCTGAGACAGTAGGGGTCGGGAGAAACTGTGGCCCCGTCCGACGATACCCCCGGACAGGGCAAAACAGGCAGGATATAACCCCACCCCACTTTGCCAAAGCACAGCCCGTAAAGCACAGCCCGTCTTCAGTAAAGACTTAAAGGTTGAGACCGAGTCTGCGTCTCTCAAATGGGTAGGCAGAACATTCCATAACAATTGAGCTCTATAGGAGAACGCCCTGCCTCCAGCTGTTTGCTTAGAAATTCTAGGGACAATTTGGAGGCCTGCGTCTTGTGACCGTAGCGTACGTGTAGGTATGTACAGCAGGACCAAATTGGAAAGATAGGTAGGAGCAAGCCCATGTAATGCTTTGTAGGTTAGCAGTAAAAGCTTGAACTCAGCCCTTGCTTTGACAGGAAGCCAGTGTAGGGAGGCTAGCACTGGAGTAATATGATCAATTTTTTTGGTTCTAGTCAGGATTCTAGCAGCCGTATTTAGCAGTCACTGAAGTTAATTTAGTGCTTTATCCGAGTAGCCGGAAAGTAGAGCATTGCAGTAGTCTAACCTAGAAGTACCAAAAGCATGGATTAATTTTTGTGCATCATTTTTAGACAGGAAGTTTCTGATTTTTGCAATGTTACGTAGATGAAAAAAAGCTGTCCTTGAAACAGTCTTGATATGTTCGTCAAATGAGAGAGATCAGGGTCCAGAGTAACGCCGAGGTCCTTCACAGTTTTATTTGAGGGACTGTACAACCATCAAGATTAATTGTCAGATTCAACAGAAGATCTCTTTGTTTCTTGGGACCTAGAACAAGCATCTCTGTTTTGTCCGAGTTTAAAAGTAGAAAGTTTGCAGGCTTCTAGCAAGGGCAATTTTGGGGCTTCACCATGTTTCATTGAAATGTACAGCTGTGTGTCATCCACATAGCAGTGAAAGTTAACATTATGTTTTCGAATGACATCCCCAAGAGGTAAAATATATAGTGAAAACAATGGTGGTCCTAAAACGGAACCTTGAGGAACACCGAAATGTACAGCTGATTTGTCAGCTGACAAACCATTCACAGAGACAAACTGATATCTTTCCGACAGATAAGATCTAAACCAGGCCAGATCTTGTCCGTGTAGACCAATTTGGGTTTCCAATCTCTCCAAAAGAATGTGGTGATTGATGGAATCAAAAGCAGCACTAAGGTCTAGGAGCACAAGGACAGATGCAGAGCCTCGGTCTGACATTAAAAGGTCATTTACCACCTTCACAAGTGCAGTCTCAGTGCTATGATGGGGTCTAAAACCAGACTGAAGCATTTCGTATACATGGTATACGAAATAGTATGGTATGGTATGGTATACAAGGCAGTGACTTGCTGCGCAACAGCTTTTTCTACAATTGTTGAGAGGAATGGACGATTCGATATAGGCCGATAGTTTAAAAAAATATTTTCTGGGTCAAGGTTTTTTTTTTAAAGAGAGGCTTTATTACTGCCACTTTTAGTGAGTTTGGTACATATCCGATGGATAGAGAGCCATTTATTATGTTCAACATAGGAGGGCCAAGCACAGGAAGCAGCTCTTTCAGTAGTTTAGTTGGAATAGGGTCCAGTATGCAGCTTGAAGGTTTAGAGGCCATGATTATTTTCATCATTGTGTCAAGAGATATAGTACTAAAACACTTGAGTGTCTCCCTTGATCCTAGGTCCTGGCAGAGTTGTGCAGACTCAGGACAACTAAGCTTTGGAGGAATACGCAGATTTAAAGACAAGTCCGTAATTTGATTTCTAATGATCATGATCTTTTCCTCATTTATTACTGCTGAAGTGAAAGCCATCCTCTCTTGGGGAATGCTGCTTTTTAGTTAGCTTTGCGACAGTATCAAAAATACATTTCAGATTGTTCTTATTTTTCTCAATTAAGTTGGAAAAATAGGATGATCGAGCAGCAGTGAGGGCTCTTCGATACTGCACGTTACTGTCTTTCCAAGCTAGTCAGAAGACTTCCAGTTTGGTGTGGCGCCATTTCCGTTCCAATTTTCTGGAAGCTTGCTTCAGAGCACGGGTATTTTCTGTATACCAGGGAGCTAGTTTCTTATGACAAATCTTTTTAGTTTTTAGGGGTGCAACTGCATCTAGGGTATTGCGCAAGGTTCAATTGAGTTTCCCAGTTAGGTGATTAACTGATTTTTGTCCTCTGACATCTTTGGGTAAGCAGAGTCTGGAAGGGCATCAACATATCAGCTGATGTAAAAATGGCTATATAAATCCATTTGATTTGATCAAGAAATCTTTGAGTTGTCTGAGATTTATAGCATGACGTGATGCTCCTTGGTTGGGGTCTGAGCAGATTATTTGTTGCGATTGCAAACGTAATAAAAATGGTTGTCCGATGGTCCAGGATTATGAGGAAAAACATTAAGATCCACAACATTTATTCCAATGGACAAAACTAGGTCCAGAGTATGACTGTGACAGTGAGTGGGTCCAGAGACATGTTGGACAAAACCCACTGAGTCGATGATGGTTCCGAAAGCCTTTTGGAGTGGGTCTGTGGACTTTTCCATGTGAATATTAAAGTCACCAAAAATTAGAATATTATCTGCTATGACTAAAAGGTCCGACAGGAATTCAGGTAACTCAGTGAGGAACGCTGTATATGGCCCAGGAGGCCTATATACAGTAGCTATAAAAAGTAATTGAGTAGGCTGCATAAATTTCATGACTAGAAGCTCAAAAGACAAAAACGTCTGTTTTTTTTGTAAATTGAAATTTGCTATCGTAACTGTTAGCAACACCTCCGCCTTTGCGGGATGCGCAGGGGATATGGTCACTAGTGTAACCAGGAGGTGAGGCCTCATTTAACACAGTAAATTCATCAGGCTTAAGCCATGTTTCAGTCAAGCCAATCACATCAAGATTATGATCAGATTAGCTCATTGACTATAACTGCCTTTGAAGTGAGGGATCTAACATTAAGTAGCCCTATTTTGAGATGTGAGGTATCACGATCTCTTTCAATAATGGCAGGAATGGAGGAGGTCTTTATTCTAGTGAGATTGCTAAGGCGAACACCGCCATGTTTAGTTTTGCCCAACCTAGGTCGAGGCACAGACACGGTCTCAATAGGGATAGCTGAGCTGACTACACTGACTGTGCTCGTGGCAGACTCCACTAAGCTCACAGCCTGCTGCCTGGCCTGCACCTTATTTCATTGTGGAGCTTGGGGAGTTTAGAGCCCTGTCTATGTTCGTAAATAAGATGAGAGCACCCCTTCAGCTAGGATGGAGTCCTTCACTCCTCAACAGGCCAGGCTTGGTCCTGTTTGTGGGTGAGTCCCAGAAAGAGGGCCAATTATCTACAAATTCTATCTTTTGGGAGGGGCAGAAAACAGTTTTCAACCAGCGATTGAGTTGTGAGACTCTGCTGTAGAGCTCATCACTCCCCCTAACTGGGAGGGGGCCAGAGACATTTACTCAACGCCGACACATCTTTCTAGCTGATTTACCCGCTGAAGCTATGTTGTGCTTGGTGACCTCTGACTGTTTCATCCTAACATCGTTGGTGCCGACGTGGATAACAATATCTCTATACTCTCTACACTCACCAGTTTTAGCTTTAGCCAGCACCATCTTCAGATTAGCCTTAACATCGGTAGCTTTGCCCCCTGGTAAACAGTGCATGATCACTTTAATTGTATATATTCCCTATATAGGCCTAGTGCACATTTGGGCTCTGATCAAAAGGAGTTCACTCCAGAGGGATTAAGGTGCCATTTCAGATTCACTCTAGATAAGATGGCTGAGAAGAGAACACACAACTTCTTAAAACTAAGGCCACCTGGGGAAGAGTAACAGGGAGAGGAGGGGTTTGAAAGGAAGGGGGTGATTAGGTGGCCATGGTAGTATAAGAGGGCCAGGTTGGGACTTGCCAGGACACCAGGGTTAACACCCCTATTCCTGCAACAAGAGGGAAACTTCAGTGACCACAGAGTGTCAGAACCTTGGTTGAACCGTATCTTCCAAAAGTTGGAATTAAAAAGACCACCAGCTGAACTCAAAGACAGGGCTGCGGAGCCATGCTGCTTGAAGGATACAGTATATCTGAGAGAGAGGGGTGGAACGAAAGCATTGACTCGGCCCTGCTGCACCCATTTCATGCATTATAGAAAGACTTCAGTGTTCAAATGCAAATCGAATTAAACAAATGCCCCAGTCATAAAAGGATGGATTTTAATTTTGTTTTATAGTAGAGAGAGACTGGAGAGAGAGGACTTTTGCAAAGCCTATGGGGCTGGTACATATAAATTAATCTCTGACTGCATCCCATAGGCCTCTGGTCAAAAGTAGTGCACTATGAAGGAAATAGGGTGCCATTTGGGACACACATCTCTCTCCACCTCTAATGGCCGCCCAGATGGAGTAGTTCATTGACTGAGTGGGATGAGTCCAGTGGAGAGGGCTGGTGAAGGAGATGAAATAGCTTTTACAAACCCTGGGCTGAAACCCAAACTGCATACCATTCCTTATTATAGTGCGCCACTTTGGACCAGGACCCATGGGGTTCTAGTCAAAATTAGTGCACTATATTAAGCCCTTAGGGTGTCATTTGTGATGTAGGCCTGAACTCCTGCTGGAGTACATCTGGAGTGGGTTGCACAACTCAAGTAGGCAGCTGAATACACATATACCAGAAATACTTCCACATATTTTGTCATAACATCTCTGATATTAGACAGATTTTTGACTAAAATGTAAATGTAAAATAAGGCAGTGAGGAAACAGATCGCTAAACACTGGTGTGGTCCTCACCTAAATACACCCACTCCACACCACAGATCCAATCCTCATACCCTTGCAAGGAGAAGACTTTCATGAACTGTCAGAGACACTTGGGAGAAAAGGCCAGTATCAATGTAAATTTATATGTTTATGAATATGAATACAACATACTCGATTTATTGATTTTTACATTACTGTCCATTAATTTGTTGGCCAATGCCAGCTATTTGATTTTGCTCACCTGTCCATTGCACTGCACATACAAATGTGTTCTGCAATCTCGCCACAGCAGGCCAGTATGGGAACACTTGCTGCTGAAGCCAGGCTGCATTATAACACAGACAGATTGAGTGAAGGGGTGGAAGGGCAGGGGGACAAAGCATCACACAGAGAACAGGCATGTGAAAGGGAGGAGAGATGACGTGCGGGACACTTCTTGCACAAATTGCATTTTTAATATGGGGTGGGGGGTATCTCCAACCGGCAACCGCCGCCGTAGAAACAGCTTACTTCTGCTGGCTGGCAAGAACGCTAGCGAGACATCCATCATGAAGCCTCTCCCAAACGATATGGTTTGTGTGCACTCCGCTTCAGGGAGAGTGAGGGAAGAAAGAACAACAAAATTAGCCTTTAAAATAGGGTGTGAGTCATACTTGTACAGAACGGGCACGAAAATTACACAAAAACATTGGGTTCCATACATCACTGACAAGCATTCCTAAATCAACTGCTCCCAGATTATTTCACTAACTCATCCTAGAGAAGTGAGATGGCTAATCGCTAGGCTAGTTCTTTTGAGGCAAGCTACAGAGACATTTGTCAAACGGTGACATGTTTTTCTTCTCTCCTTTCGCCAGAAACCCAGGGGTCTTCCAGGCACAAGCAGCACATTCTGGCAGCAGAGCTCCGTCTGGCCTACATAAGACAACACACCCTGAGGACAGACCCAGACTGCATCCCAAATGGCACCCTATTCCCTATATAGAGCACTACTTTTGAACATCAACATTCACCCCCCCCCCCCACACCAGCTAACATACAGGGAGGAAATACCAAACAATACCACAAAAACACCTAATCTAAACAACCCAAAACTAAAATCATGCGCAAATGCATCAGATACTTGATTAGGTTCTGGGAATAGATGCATGAGATAAGATACACTACATGACAAAAAGTAGGTGGACACCTGCTCGTGAAACATCTCATTCCAAAATTATGGACATTAATATGGAGTTGAACCCCCCTTTGCTGCTATAACAACCTTCAACTCTTCTGGGAAGGTTTTACACTAGATGTGGGAACATTGCTGTGGGGACCTGCTTCTATTCAGCCACAAGAGCATTAGTGATGTCTGGCAGTGATGTTGGGCGATTAGGCCTGGCTCGGCATTCCAATTCATCCCAAAGGTGTTTGATTGGGTTGAGATCAGGGCTCTGCGCAGGGCAGTCAAATCTTCCACACTGATAAACCATTTCTGTATGGACCTTGCTTTGTTTACATGGGAATTGTCTTGCTGAAACAGGAAAGGGCCTTCCCCAACAAAGATGGAAGCACTGAATCGTCTAGAATGTCATTGTATGCTGTAGCTTTAAGATTTCCCTGCACTGGAACTAGGGGGCCTAGTCCAAACCATGAAAAGCAGCCCCAGACCATTATTCCTCCTCCACCAAACTTTACAGTTGGCACTATGCATTGGGGCAGGTAGCGTTCTTCTGGCATCCGCCAAACCCTGATTTGTTTGTTGAACTAGCAGATGGTGAAGCGTGATTCATCACTCCAGAGAACGTGTTTCCACTGCTCTAGAATCCAATATGTACAAGCTTTACACCACTCCAGCCGACGCTTGGCATTGCGCATGGTGATCTTAGGCTTATGTGCGGCTGCTCGGCCATGGAAACCCATTTCATGAAGCTCCCGACGAACAGTTCTTGCGCTGACGTTGTTTCCAGAGGCAGTTTGGAACTCGGTAGGGAGTCTTGCAACAGAGGAAAGACAATTCTTACGTGCTACACACTTCAGCACATGGCGGGCCATTCTGTGAGCTTGTGTGGCCTACCAGTTTGCGGCTGATCCGTTGTTGCTCCTAGATGTTTTCACTTCACAATAACAGCACTTACAGTTGACAGTGGCAGCTCTAGCAGTGCAGAAATCTGACAAACTGACTTGTTGGAAAGGTGGCATCCTTTGACGGTGCCAAGTTGCAAGTATAACTGAAAAAATTATGAAAGACAAGCATTGTAATTTTGAATTCCACAAAGTAAGTGTGGAAGAGGTGAAAAAATTATTGTTGTCCATCAACAATGACAAGCCACCGGGTCTGACAACTTAGATGGAAAATTACTAATGATAATAGAGGACGATATTGCCACTCCTATTTGCCATATCTTCAATCTAAGCCTACTAGAAACTGTGTGCCCTCAGGCCTGGAAAGAAGCAAAAGTAATGCCTCCTTTTTCAGCAAACTTAGCATGTGTCAATATTTGTACGAACATAACAAGATTAAACAACTGAGACATAAACTGAACAAGTTCCACAGACATGTGACTAACAGAAATTGAATAATCTGTCCCTGAACTAAGGGATCAAAATCAAAAGTAACAGTCAGTATCTGGTGTGGCCACCAGCTGCATTAAGTACTGCAATGCATCTCCACCTCATGGACTGCAGCAGATTTCACAGTCCTTGCTGTGAGATGTTACCCCAATCTTCCACCAAGGCACCTGCAGGAGACGGTGGGTTTGTGCCCATAGGCGAAGTTGTTGCCGGTGATGTCTGGTGAGGACCTGTCTTACAACAGGCCTTACAACAGTCCAGCCTCTCTCAGCCTAATGCGGACAGTCTGAGCACTGATGGAGGGATTGTGCATTTCTGGTGTAACTCAGGCAGTTGTTGTTGCCATCCTGTACCTGTCCCGCAGGTGTGATGTTCGGATGTACCGATCCTGTGCAGGTGTTGTTACACGTGGTCTGCCACTGCGAGGACAATCAGCTGTCTGTCCTGTCTCCCTGTAGCGCTGTCTTAGGCGTCTCACAGTACGGACATTGCAATTTATTGCCCTGGCCACATCTGTAGTCCTCATGCCTCCTTGCAGCATGCCTAAGGCACGTTCACGCAGATGAGCAGGGACCCTGGGCATCTTTCTTTTGTTTTTTTTTCAGTGTCAGTAGAATGGTCTCTTTCGTGTCCTAAGTTTTCATAACTGTGACCTTAATTGCCTACCATCTGTAAGCTGTTAGTGTCTTAACGACCATTCCACAGGTGCATGTTAATTCATTGTTAATGGTTCATTGAACAAGCATGGAAAACAGTGTTTAAACACTTTACAATGAAGATCTGTGAAGTTATTTCAATTTTTACAAATTATCTTTGAAGGACAGGGTCCTGAAAAGGGGACATTTCTTATTTTGCTGAGATTACATGGCAAGCTCTCATGGCTCAAAGTGGAGGAGATATTGACTTCATCACTACTTGATTTTGTAAGGTGTTGCCAAGCTGAATGCACCAAGCTGTCTGTTTAAACTACTAGCACACAGCTCGGACGCATATGCATATCCTTCAAGACATGCCATCAGAGGTCTCTTCACAATCCCCAAGTCCAGAACAGACTATGGGAGGCACACAGTATTACATAGAGCTATGACTACATGGAACTTTATTCCACCTGATAGAACAGCAAAGAGACACACACAGGTACAGACACACGCATACACACACGGGTGCTAGCACACACACTCTGCACACATGTATATTGTGGTATTGTTGTATAGTGGTATCATAGATTTTGTGCTGTGGATATGTGTTGGTGTGACAGTGTCATATGATGTTATGTTTTATCTTTTTCTTTTATGTGTAATATAAGTGTCTTAATGTGTTTGGACCCCAGGAAGAGTAGCTGCTGCCTTGGCAACAGCTAATGGGGATCCCTAATAAAATACTACATAGAAATACCTTGATGCAATCCTGGTTTCACGATACAGTGGAAACCACAGTGGAAACAATAGGCCATTACAATGATTTGAGACAATCGTAAAGTGATGACTCATTACATTCTGTGACTCAAATGATCAGATGGTGCGGCAGGGTTGCCTAGTGGTTAGAGCGATGGACTGGTAACCGAAAGGTTGCAAGTTCAAATCCCCGAGCTGACAAGGTACAAATCTGTCGTTCTGCCCCTGAACAGGCAGTTAACCCACTGTTCCTAGGCCGTCATTGAAAATAAGAATTTGTTCTTAACTGACTTGCCTAGTAAAATTAAAATAAATAAATAAAAGACTGTTCCCTCTGTGTTTCTACTACCACAGCATGCCAGCAGATGTCAGGGTAGGTGGAGAATTCAGCACAGATTAACTCAAAAATGCTCCTTTTGCTACAGGGTGAAGTTTCCCCTGTAAACAAACACACTCCCTGCATCTCAGAGCAGGTTTCAAGGAACACGTATAGTCCTTTTATAATGCAGGGTTTTATAGATCTCGGGTGAAGTTTCCCTTAGGTAAAGATCTAGGATCTGCGACCCCTCAACCATTAGTGGGGAAAATGCAAAACTGACCCAAGATCAGCATCTAGAGGAAACTTCACCCTACTTAGGTAGAACTAAGCCCACTTTAGGTGAACATTGTGGTTTGTGTATCCTTATCATATTGAGATAAGAGTACTTGAGAGTACTACTGAAGTTACAAAATACAAATCAACATAGCTGGCCGGCCTATGAGCAATGTTCCAGCTGAACTGCACACGTGCACGACCTCGCACCTCCTCCAGGACTGCGACGCAGAAGAAATGCCAGGCAGCACAGAGATGCAAGAGATTGAACTTCAGCTAGTTCGCCCCATTAGTTTGCACTGTATAGATGAACATTTCTTCTGTGATCGAATCAACATTATATCAGCCCCTTGTCAATTGAACAAAACAAAACAAATCTAACTTTGCAAGATTGAGTCTGTGATTTTGTTGTAGGCAGAGCCAGAGCATAAAACGGAGTAGAATTCTATTGGCGGGGTAGCCCACGATCCCTCTTTCAATCACCCGCGAGTATATGTGCACAGAGCTGCGAATTATATTATTTACTAGTTAGCGAGTAATTAGCCCAGTTATAGATAAGAATAGTTCAGCAATGCAGAGTTACTGCTTCCTACAAGAGCACAAAACATGTACGCTACATTTCAATCTGTCTTTGAAATGCTATTTAGGTTGTTGAATATGCAAATAAGCCAACAGGCAAAGGGGTAGTCTTCATTGTATAATTCTCTGTATGGTAATAATTCATTTGATTTTGTAAAGTGGTTTCTTGCATCATACAACACAATGCAATATACAGTCCATGGTTTTGCAGACCAAGTAAAAAAAAAAAAATTAATGTCAAGCCCTTAACTCTTAGAACTACCCATCCCGGATCCGGGACAATTGTCATCAACTACACTAATTAGCATAGCGCAACAGTCAAAAAATATTACTAGAAAATATTCATATTCATGAAATCACAAGTGAAATATAGTGAAACACAGCTTAGCCTTTTGTTAATCACCCTGTCATCTCAGATTTTTAAATTATGCTTTACAGCCAAAGCAAGACAAGCGTTTGTGTAAGTTTATCGATAGCCTAGCATAGCATTATGTCCAACTAGCAGCAGGAAGCTTGGTCATGAAAATCAGAAAAGCAATCAAATTAAATTGTTTACCTTTGATGAGCTTCGGATGTTTTCACTCACGAAACTTCCAGTTAGACAGCAAATGTTCCTTTTGTTCCATAAAGATGATTTTTATAGCCGAAATACCTCCGTTTCTTGTCCACGTTTTGTTGAGAAATCCACCGGAAATTGCGGTCACGACAACGCCGAAAAAACCCACCAAATTAGATCCATAATATAGAAACATGGCAAACGTTTTTTTATAATCAATCCTCAAGGCGTTTTTCAAATATCTATTCGATAATATATCAACCGGGACAATTTGCTTTTCAGTAGGAGCGAGAGGAACAATGGCCGCCTTCGTCTATTACGCACAAGTCACTCTGAGCGCCACCACCTGACCACTGACACAATGTTGTCGTTCACGCTCATTTTTCAAAATAAAAGCCTGAAACTATGTCTAGTGGCTGTAGACACATTAGGGAAGCCATAGAAAAAGGAATATGGTTGATATCCCTTTCAATGGCCAATAGGGATGCATAGGAACACAGGGGTTTCAAAATAAGAGTCACTTCCTGATTGGATTTTTCTCAGGCTTTCGCCTGAAGTATCAGTTCTGTTATACTCACAGTCAATATTTTTACAGTTTTGGAAACTTTAGAGTGTTTTCTATCCTAAGCTGTCAATTATATGCATATTCTAGCATCTGGTCCTGAGAAATAGCCAGTTTACTTTGGGAATGTTATTTTTCTAAAAATGAAAATAGTGCCCCCTAGTGTTAAAACGTTATTAAAAGTCTCATGCAATGTAGCCTGCATTGAACCCCACATATAGGCTACTGTAGGCTATATCACATAAATCAAAAGCTATTTCCATGTGAAAATGTTATGGGATTTTCTCCATTGGATTTGTTGGTAAGCCTACATTATGCTTGAATAGCCACAATAGCCAATTGGCTACTGTCTAAAACTGTAAGGAAACAGCCTCAGTGTTCACTGTAAACATGCCGGAAGTTGAACAAAATTCTCAAAAATGTTTCCGCTCACAAGACCTAAAATTTGCTCAGTGCCCCAAGTGCCCCCAATGTGTCCAACACACTTTACACGCCTTGATTTTTTCACATTTTGTTACGTTACAGTCTTATTCAAAAATGGATTACAATTTTTTTTAAATGTCCTCATTAATTTACACACAATACCCCATAATGACAAAGCAAAATGAGATTTTTTATAAATGTTTGCTAATTTATTACAAATAAAAAACAGAAATACCTTATTTACATAAGTATTCAGACCCTTTGCTATGAGACTTGAAATTGTAGCTCAGGTGCATCCTGTTTCCATTGATCATCCTTGAGATGTTTCTACAACTTAATTGGAGTCCACCTGTGGTAAATCAACTGATTTGACATTATTTGGAAAGGCACACACCTGTCTATATACGGTCCCACAGTTGACAGTGCATGTCAGAGCAAAAACTAAGCCATGAGATGGATGGAATTGTCTGTAGAGCGTCGAGACAGGATTGTGTCGAGGCACAGACCGGGGGAAGGGTACCAAAACATTTCTGCAGAATTGAAGGTCCAAGAACACAGTGGCCTCCAACATTCTTAAATGGAAGAAGTTTGGAACCACCAAGGCACATGACAGCCCGCTTGGAGTTTGCCAAAAGGACTCTCTGGTCTGATTAAACCAAGACTGAACTCTTTGGCCTGAATGCCAAGTGTCACATCTGGAGGAAACCTGGCACCATGGCTACAGTTAAGCATGGTAGTGGCTAGAGGTCAACAGATTAATCGGAATGGCCGATTAATTAAGTTTTCATAACAATCGGAAATCGGTCATTTTGGACGCCGATTTTGCCAATATATATATTTTTTTACACCTTCATTTATTTAACTAGGCAAGTCAGTTAAGAACACATTCTTATTTTCAATGACGGCTAACGGTGGGTTAACTGCCTTGTTCAGGGGCAGGACGACAGATGTTTACCTTGTCAGCTCAGGGATTCAGTCTTGCAACCTTACGGTTAACTAGTCCAACGCTCTAACCACCTGCCTCATGAAGAGCCCGCCTGTTACACGAATGCAGTAAGAAGTCAAGGTAAGTTGCTCGCTAGCATTAAACTTAATCGAGATGATAGTTTCCGGATTCGACCATATTAATGACCTAAGGCTTGCATTTCTGTGTGTTATTATGTTATAATTAAGTCTATGATTTGATAGAGCAGTCTGACTGAGCGATGGTAGGCACCAGCAGGCTCATAAGCATTCATTCAAACAGCACTTTTGTGCGTTTTGCCAGCAGCAAAACGCACAATGACTTCAAGCCTATCAACTCCCGAGATTAGGCTGGTGTAACGATGTGATGTGAAATGGCTAGCTAGCTAGCGGGGTGCGCGCTAATGGCGTTTCAAACGTCACTCGCTCTGAGACTTGGAGTGGTTGTTCCCCTTGCTCTGCATGGGTAACGCTGCTTCGAGGGTGGCTGTTGTCGTTGTGTTCCTGGTTCGAGCCCAGGTAGGAGCGAGGAGAGGTACGGAAGCTATACTGTTACACTGGCAATACTAAAGTGCCTATAAGAACATCCAATAGTCAAACGTATATGAAATACAAATGGCATAGAGAGAAGTAGTCCTATAATTCCTATAATAACTACAACCTAAAACTTTTTACCTGGGAATATTGAAGACTCATGTTAAAAGGAACCACCAGCTTTCATATGTTCTCATGTTCTGTGCAAGGAACTCAAATGTTAGCTTTCTTACATGGCACATATTGCACTTTTATTTTCTTCTCCAACACTTTTTTTTCCGATTATTTAAACCAAATTGAACAGGTTTCATTATTTATTTGAGGCTAAATTGATTTTGTTGATGTATTATATTAAGTTAAAATAAGTTTTCATTCAGTATTGTTGTAATTGTCATTATTATCGGTATCTGCTTTTTTTTGTCCTCCAATAATTGGTATTGTTATCGGCGTTGAAAAATCGTAATCGGTCAACCTCTAGTAGTGGCAGCATCATGCTGTGAGGATATTTTTCAGCGGTAGGGACTGGGAGTAAGGATCGAGGGAAAGATGAACGGAGCCAAGTACAGAGCGATCCTTGACGAAAACCTGCTCCAGAGCGCTCAGGACCTCAGACTGGGGAGAAGGTTCACCTTCCAACAGGACAAAAACCCTAAGCACACAGCCAAGACAATGCATGAATGGCTTCGGGAGAAGTCTCTGAACGTCCTTGAGTGGCCCAGCAAGAGCCCAGACTTGAACCCGATCTAACAGAGATCTGTAGAGAAGAATTTGAGAAACTTCCCAAATACATGTGTGCAAAGCTTGTAGCGTCATACCCAAGAAGACTCAAGGTTGTAATCGCTGCCAAAGGTGCTTTAACAAAGTACTGAGTAAAGGGTCTGAATAATTATGTAAATGTGATCAGTGTTTATTTGTATAAAGTTGCTAAAAAAAATAAACCTGTTTTTGCTTTGTCATTATGGGGTATTGTGTGTGGATTGATGAAGTACCAATCGGATGAGACCAATTCCTGCTTCTCGTAGTGTTAACACACCTCCCCATCTAGGGCCTCCCACACAATCAGTAGATTGTCAGACCCTCCTGACACCAGGTGAGTTTCTGTACCATCATCAGGGAGGAAGACAACCAACTGTCATAAACAGTCTATCAAAGCATTGGATGAAGCATATCAATATTAATTATCAGCATATCAAAGCATTGGATGAAGCATGCAGGTAGCTACTCACCACAGTCCTCTCTGTGGACCCACTGGACTGTGTTCACCCTCCCAGATGTCCATTCAGGACAGCAACAACACCTTTCTCCTGTAAAGCTGACTGTCACAGCAAATATGCCTTATACCCAAGGACTCCAAGAAGCTGTCAACATTGACCAGACCGATGATGTAGTGACACGAGTACATTTAAATTGTGAAATATATATATTACTTTTGGGTCATAGAGAGCGGCGTAATTACATGTTCTACATGCAATGACCCCACCACGACCCCATGAAAGAACATGTTGGGTTCGATTAGCACAACATGAGACATGGCATGTTTCTATTATGGTCGCTGCCATTCTGAATTCTACTCCGCAGCAGTTACCGTAAATACGGGTATACATGGCAAATAATTCTACAAACATTCCGCTCACAGAGTTTAATGGGTAAAATGAAGTTGAACGCACTCTGGAAAACTGTACATTTTTGTTTCACAAGACTGCAATTTAAGGGGACAGTTGCTTTAATTTTATTGGTGGCATTGTTACCTTTACAATAAATCATTACACACGCTTCATCGTAGCCTACATGATCTCGAACAATCTCTAAACTCTTCTGATTGCGTTATTGGGTAGAATCCACTAGGTGGTGCGATAGACCCATTGTGGGCCTTGCGCAGCAAAAGCCCCAGTTTCAATCTTCGACATACAGTTATTCTTATTAATGGGACTTGCGAAGCAAACGTCTTTTTAGTACTTAATGGGACTTGTAAAGCTAAGTCTTCAACATGCTCAGAGGCGACCCATCATTCTGTTTTGGGCCTCCCTGTTCAGTAAACCAAAATCCTGTTTTGCATGTTATTTTGGCAATAATACTTGTCACATATCAGTTTGCAAACAATGTAAAAAAAAACAATAATAATAATTGAGTTAATAAAGACGTATACAAACATGATCTTGAGTAAGGCAGCTCCAAAATGCTTAAAATACAGCGCAGCGTAGTGGTTGGTAATGTTCTCTAGTTGTGCCGTGATTGGCTCAGTGTTCTGTCATGGATGTGTTAATGCAACCTTAAAGGTCCTCAATGATGTCACCATTGCCCTTGATTCTAAGCAATGGTGTGCTGCTATTGTTATTGATTTGACCAAAGCTTTTGATATGGTATTCCATTCTTGTGGGCCAGCTAAGGAGTATTGGTGTCTCTGAGGGGTCTTTGGCCTGGTTTGCTAACTACCTCTCTCAAAGATTGCAGTGTATAAAGTCAGAAAATCTGCTGTCTCAGCCACTGCCTGTCACCAATGGAGTACCCCAAGGCTTGGGGAGGTATGGCCCCACGCTCTTCTCAATTTACATCAACAACACAGTTCAGGCAGTAGGAAGCTCTCTCATCCATTTATATGCAGATGTTACAGTATTGTACTCAACTGGCACCTCAGTGGATTTTGTGTTAAATGCTCTACAACAACGTTTTTTTAATGTCCAACAAGCTTTCTCTACCCTTAACCTTGTTCTGAACACCTCCAACGGTAATGTGGTTTGGTAAGAAGAATGCACCTCTCCCGACAGGTATGATTACTACCTCTGAGGGTTTAGAGCTTGAGGTAGTCACCTCATACAAGTACCTGGGAGTATGGCTAGAAGGTACACTGTCCTTCTCTCAGCACATATCAAAGCTACAGGCTAAAGTTAAATCTAGACTTGGTTTCCTCTATCGTAATCGCTCCTCTTTCACCCCAGCTGCCAAACTAACTCTGACTCAGATGATCATCCTACCCATGCTAGATTACGGAGATATCATTTATAGATAGGCAGGTAAGGGTGCTCTCGAGCAGCTCGATATTCTTTACCATTCGGCCAACAGATTTGGACACATCACTGCACTCTATACTCCTCTGTAAACTGGTCATCTCTGTATACCCGTCGCAAGACCCACTGATTGATGCTTATTTATAAAACCCTCTTAGGCCTCACTCCCCCCTATCTGAGATATCTATTGTAGCCCTCATCCTCCACATACAACACCCATTCTGCCAGTCACATTCTGTTAAAGGTCCCCACACATCCTTGGCTCACTCCTCTTTTCAGTTCGCTGCAGTGAGCAGATGGAACGAGCTGCAAAAAACACTCAAACTGGACAGTTTTATCTCAATCTCTTCATTCAAAGACTCAATCATGGACACTCTTACTGACATTTGTGGCTGCTTTGCGTGACGTATTGTTTTTTATTTAATTTTTTATACATTTTTACCGCTTTTTCTCCCCAATTTCGTGGTGTCCAATTGTCATCATCATCATGAATCAAGTCGACAATCTACTAGCAAATCCTTTTCAATCCTTGTCATATGAAGAGAAATTATAGATACAGTAAATGGTATCGGTGCTCATCGGCCATTGGACATAAACATACTACTTATTATTATTATTATTATTCTGTAGCACGCTACTCCTCCTACGCCGTTTAAGCTAGAAATGGCGTTAACTTCAAAACGTGCAGAATTGTATACAACTTTTTGATATCATCTATACTTTTAAAAATATTACACTTTTGTCATTTTTTGTCCATCTTCCATTTACTGTAAATGTATTAATACAACTTTTGACACAAATCAGCTACTTTGACCACTTTGCAACACCTTAGACAGAAAGTTAGTGTATAAATCTTTGTCTACTTCTCTGCTACTCAATTCTGACAGTTGAACAAAAAATAATACTACCCCAACAAGTTAGACAAAAATATAGAGGGTATGAAATCTTCATCTCCTTCTCTGCTTTTAAAATCCGAAAACAGATTAGTCATAGAGTCTACCAATCTGTAGATGTTTTAGTAACCCATTAACTGCTCTATTTCTAGCTGCAGTTAGTCATGTCAGAAGCTAGCAGATTCATTATTTAACAACAGCTGCAAATAAAAATTAAAAACATCATGTTTTGAAGTTCACTTTCCTTTATTTGTCTAACAACATTATCATGAATCTAGGAGGAAGGAGAGTTGTATGGCATTGAAGCTTGCCTGGAGGGTTGTTAACGCAGTGTCCAAAGAAGGGCCAGAAGTATACAGAATGGTCGTCTGCGTAGAGGTGGATCAGAGACTCACCAGCAGCAAGAGCGACCTCATTGATGTATACAGAGAAGAGAGTCGGTCCAAGAATTGTACCCTGTGGCACCCCCATAGAGACTGCCAGAGGTCCGGACAGCAGACCCTCCGATTTGACACACCAGGATGTGTACTCAGAGCATGTGCTGACTCCCTGACCCAGTCTATAATACCTACATGTTTCAAGCCAACCACCATAGTCCCTGTGCCCAAGATTGCCAAGGTAACCAGCCTAAATGACTACCGCCTCGTAACACTCACATCTCTGACTACAGCCTCAAACCCTGGACACACTCCAATTCACATACCTCCCCAACAGATCCACAGCAATATATAGTATGAGTGAAACAGACATAGTGTTTCCTCTCCCTCACTCTTAGGTGTTAATTTCAGTCTGTCCATTTCGTGATGGTAAATCCCTATTCAAATATATTGGGGGCGGTGCTAAGCTGACATATGGAATTGTTTTAAGATGGTCATACTATGGATCATTTAGCTATTCGATGTGGAATTTTAGGTCTCCTTTAGGTATACCAAAAATATATAAACAAATTATTTGATAAAATATTTATTTTGGCCATTACTACTAAAGTTAATAGAAATGCATTGAATAACACATTTGTAAATGGCAAAAAGGAAAGTAAAAAATATATCATAAGAAACAAGGTTTTGAAGTGTCTTTCCTAAATCTACATTTATTTTACACATATTTAACACAGTTTTGGGGGTAGGCACGAAACCACCTTCATACTTCCATTAGTCTTTTTTTTTAACCTGTACCGGTTACCTTCAGCCGAGTCCTGCGACACTTCTGGGGGTCGTCGAGCAAAACGTCATTGTGAGAGTCTCCCCTTTCCATGGAGTGGTCATAATAGTTTGTAGGTCAAACCGTTCTGACACTACAGATGTTTTCATGAGAAGACCGATTTCCGGGATGTTTCATTGTTTGACAAACATGGCTCTAGCTCTGCCACCTTTCACCGCAGATGTGGAAGTGCGACAGTGGCGTATGCGGTGGATTGAGACACATTGCATAACAGATAGCTCTATCATAAACAACAGATGTTTTGTTGTGATGTAGCTTACATTGAAACACCTGTGCATTTCAGAGAAAATGTTGCAGTTTTAAAGCTAATTTCCTGCAATTCTACACATTTTTCCATTGGGCAGAGATGAAAATGTGCTGTTTTATAGCTCATCTCATGCCATTCTATACATTTTGCCATGTGGATGAGAAGACATTTTGCAGTTAAACTAACTGTCTGAAAATCTCACATTGAGAAGTTCGTATTCTGTTAACCCATACCCAAATAACATTGTTGAATCTTTCTATACTTGTATTGGTGGCCAAAGCATATATATATATATATATATATATATATATATATATATATATATATATATATATATATATATATATATATAATACTTAAATCCCACCTCAAAAAGACTGTTTAAAAAAATGCTTGATATTATTTAATCCTTCTGAGTAGGATGAGATGGCCAATCAGCGGTCTAGTCACAATAATATTTTTAATGACTGGAATATACCCACACTATTCTGTTGTTAGGGTACGCACACTCTATTCCAAAACAGAAAATATGCTTTTTTTAACATGCTTTTTACCATTTTTATGTAGAAATCTGGAAACACCGGACAGTTACTTTAACGGTTAACTTTGGGCAAAAACGCAAAAATTACAGCTTTAAACTGTAGAACTGATCAATGCACTGTCATACTAGGTCATGATGCTTTAAAAAAAAACACGAATAAATAATTAGCTACAGAAGTGCCATTTCTTACCGATCTCTACACCTTCCGTCCAAAAACAAGTCCTGTGAAATTACGTCAACACATACCGGAGGAGTTACTGGCTAGCTATAAGTAGCTATCTTACCTGACAAACTAACTACTTCAGTCACGGCGCGCATGACCAGAATTTTACATAATGAACCACCAAAGGGCACAACCCCATTTCAGTTTGAAAATTGAGAAAAGGGAGGAATTGGACAGTTTTTAGTTGACCGTTGAAGCTAATGTCTTGCAATTCTACACGTTTTGCCATTGAATATGACGTCTTCATACGCACATTTATGTTGTATTTTTTTTTTTTTTTTTTACAGCTGCAATATGTAACTTTTTGGGCGACGTAACAAAATTCACATAGAAACTGTGTTTACAGAGTTGTCATTCTCGTTAAAAGCAAGTGTAAGAAGCGGTAAATCTGTTCCAAATGCAATATTACTATGCTTCCCATTCTTAAATTTCGTTGTTGCATCTTTCAGTTTCGTACACCAGCTTCAAACAGCTGAAAATAAAATATCTTTGGTTATAGAAAATATATTTCACAGCTGTTTAGATGGTACAACAATTCTCTACACTATAGTTGCTTATTTTGTCACATAAACTGAAACTATTAGAATTTTAGCAACCAGGGAAAGGCTGAGCGATTTCTGCATAATGCATCTCTAAAGCTAATGATTGGGTGGGACAAATCAACCTGTTCCGTGGCAATTTCGCCATGTGTGTATGGCCTATTCACAACTCTAGTCCAGTACTAGCAGTAAGTACTAACTCCCCCTGATATTTCCCACAGCCACGAACTACTGCACCCACCATTCTGAAGGCTTTGCTGTGCTTGCTCTCTGATGTAAGTCACAAACACATTCTGCATCAGAAATTATCAACTCATTATCTCTCCCAGCACCGGACAGATTGGTGAGCAGGTCCAGCTAATCACTATGTCCAGCAGAGGTCAACCCCCTTGCATTCACAAGGAAGACACAACCCCTGAAGTGTGTGTATGTGTGTGTAATGTTATCCCTACCTGCATGCATCAGCTTACAGAGCAGACAGACGATCTGTAGTTTAAGGTGCAGGATAAAGAGAGAGAGGCTCGGAGAGTATTAATGAGCGTGTGTGGGATTTAAATATCCATGATTATGTCACGACAGGGGAAATACTATAACAAAACATGGCAGCAAGATTAATGGCAGCTGCCTCTGTGTCACTTTCTGCAGCCTGTTTTTGTTTACAGGCAATTAAATGATCCTAGCCCCTGAGGGCCTCTCTCTGGCAGGCTGGCCAGCAGTGGTATAGGCATATTGAGCATATGGCACTGGCAGTCACAATCACTGATGTCCAGAAGGAGCATCAGTTTGCACCTGTGATCTCAAATGCAAGGTCAAAGGGGTTTAATGGTAGAGGTAAGGGAATCTTTCCACCATGCCCTTTTTGAAGGTGAAAGTATCCACTCTCTGGAAGCAGAAAAACAACTATGTTTTATCATTTATAGTTATCGCAGGGCCCGTCTAGTGTCATTAGCTCAAAACCCGAATGCCTCTGGAACGCAGAAGACATTGGTGTTCCAGGAAATGCTATATGAAATCTGTTGTACATTTCTTGAACTTAAATTCTATAACTCTATTTCTGAAAAGATATGACACCATTACTTATTTTTAGGGAAAACTACCAATCAAACTTTGTTGGTGGATTATTGGAATCATCATATGCCGCCCGTGAACCCAATATGCCTGAGAAAATACTTCAAAATCCCACTGCAAGTCATCCTTTAATCTGCATATCCCAGGAAAATGACTGAGTATGCAGCTTATTCCACGTTTCACTGTGCACAAAATCACCCTCAATTCACGATCTTTACATTCAGCTCAGCAGTTCTGTTCCCAAGAGCCACACGGCCAAGAGGAAAGATACAGAGAGTGAAATAGCAGTCCGTATTTCTGCAGAGTATAAAAACTTCAGAGGCAGCTGTAAGCAAGACAATCACACATTGCCTAGACATGCTAGGACAGTGTGGATACGCTTACACAAAACAAATAGAGATTTCTGAGTCTGATTGTTTTCCTCAGAAAACATGTCTGACAAACAATAAAAACAGGGCCTCCAGAGTGGCACAGTGGTCTAAGGCACTGCATTGCAGTGCTTGATGCGTCACTACAGACCCAGGTTTGATCCCAGGCTGCGGTCACCGGGAGACCCATGAGGCGGCACACAATTGGCCCAGCGTCGTCCGGGTTAGGGGAGGGTTTGGCCATCCGCTGACTTCGGTCGCCAGCTGGACAGTTTTTCCTCTGACATATTGGTGTGGCTGGCTTCCGGGTTACGCGAGCAGTGTGTCAAGAAGCAGTGAGGCTTGGCAGGTTCGTGTTTCGGAGGATGCATGGCTCTCGATATTTCCCTCTCCTGAGTCCGTAGGGGGGTTGCATAGAAGGGACAAGACTGTAACTACTAATTGGATATCACAAAAAAGGGGTAAAAGTTAAAAATATATACAGTACTTGTCAAAAGTTTGGACACACCTACTCATTCAAGAGTTTTTCTTTATTTTTACTATTTCCTACATTGTAGAATAATAGTGAAGACATCAAACTATGAAATAACACATATGGAATTATGTAGTAACCAAAAAAGTGTTCAACAAATATTATTCAAAGTAGCCTCCCTTTGCCTTGATGACAGCTAGAAATGGAATGCATTTCAATCAACAGGTGTGCCTTGTTGAAAGTTCATTTGTGGAATTTCTTTCCTTCTTAATGTGTTTGAGCCAATCAGTTGTGTTGTGACAAGGTAAGGGTGGTATACAGAAGATAGTCCATATTATGGCAAAAACATCTCCTTAGAGCGCTGCTCTCGAGTGGCGCATTGGTCTAAGGCACTGTATCTCAGTGACCGAGGCATCACTACAGACCCTGGTTTTATTCCAGGCTGTATCAAAGCTGTCCGTGATTGGAAGTCCCATAGGGTGGCGCACAATTGGCTCAGCGTTATCCGGGTTAGGGTTTGGCCAGGGTAGGCCTTTGTTGTAAATAAGAATTTGTTCTTAATGTTCTTAACTAACTTGCCGTGCTAAATAATGGTTAAAAAAATAAATAAATAATAAGCAAAGAGAAACTACAGCTCATCATTACTTTAAGAAATGAAGGTCAGTCAATCTGGCAAATTTCAAGAACCTTTAAAGTTTCTTCAAGTGCAGTTGCAAAAACCATCAAGTGCTATGATGAAACTGGCTCTCATGAGGACCACCACAGGAAAGGAAGACCCAGTTACCTCTGCTGCAGAGGATAAGTTCGTTACAGTTACCAGCCTCTAATGACAGACACATCTCAAAATCAACTTTTAAGAGGAGACTGCGGGATTCAGGCCTTCATGGTTGAATTGCTGCAAAGAAACCACTACTGAAGAACACCAATAATAAGAAGAGACTTGCTTGGGTCCAGAAACATGGGTAATGGACATTAGACCAGTGGAAATCTGACCTTTTGTCTGATGAGTCCAATTTTGAGATTTTTGGTTCCAACCACTTTGTCTTTGTGAGATGCAGAGTGGGTGAACGGATGATCTCCACATGTGTGGTTCCCACCGTGAAGCATGGAGGAGGAGGTGTGATGGTGTGGGGGTGCTTTGCTGGTGACACTGTCTGCGATTTATTTAGAATTCAAGGCACACTTAACCAGCATGCTGCAGCAATACTCCATCCCATTTGGTTTGTGCTTAGTGGGACTATCATTTGTTTTTCAACAGGACAATGACCCAAAACACACCTCCAGGCTGTCTAAGAGCTATTTGACCAAGGAGAGTGATGGAATGCTGCCTCAGATGACCTGTCCTCCACAATCACCCGACCACAACCCAATTGAGATGGTTTGGGATGAGTTGGGTGTGAAGGACATGTGCTCATCATATGTGGGAACTCCTTCAAGACTGTTTGAAAAGCATTCCTCATGACGGTGTTTGAGAGAATGTAAAAAGTGTGCAAAGCTGTCATCGAGGTTAAGGGTGGCTACTTTGAAGAATCTCAAATATAAAACAGATTTTTATTTGTTTACCACCTTTTTGGTTACTACATGATTCCATATGCGTTATTTCATAGTTTTGATGACTTCACTATTATTCTACAATGTAGAAAATAGTAAAAATGAAGAAAAACCCTTGAATGAGTACTTTTTTTTTGTTGACTGCTACTGTGTATATATATATATATATATATATATATATATATATATATTTGTTTTTAATATACTGTATAGTCTATCAGGCTGCCAATCACCAAAGAGATGGCTATAACACACATCAAAGACTCACATTCCTGCAAACACCTTGTTACATACATGTCTTCATTCTTCCAATAAGCTTGAGCAAACGCCTGCTATGAAGTTAACATGTGAATTGAGAAGGTATAGAGAGAGCTGTCTTCGATGCTTGTCCTGTAAGACTGTCTGGGTGAGAGAGTCATGGAATATTACATCAACTAGTCAAGGGTTACTACCATGTAAACAAAACACTAGGGTAGGCTAAAGGCTATGCGGACAATAAACCATGTTGTACGAGTTTAAGACAAACTGAAATGAGCTCTGTAAATAAGAGACTAAAACGTCAATGTCCCCAGTGTGCTCTCTCTCGATCAATCGTTACAACCTTTGTGTGCGTGAATGTGCGTGCCTGTCAGTTCTTACTCGTACGGCTATAGTCCTGGAGAGCCAACCCACTCTCTAGCTAGTTGCTGCAGACTCCTCTGCCTGTCGTAGTTGAGTAAACTACATAGACATTAGCGAGCGCACAGAATGCAGCACAGCCGAACACGAGTGGATTAAAACGGTATGCTTCTTTAGAGTCAGTCAGTCGACCGTGTAACTAGAGGAATAAACCCCAAATACTTTCACACATTACTTTACGCTAATTTACTGAAACGTTAAGCCAGGTAGCGGTAACCCAGTAGTGCATTGTGTAATAAAGAGAGATCGGCTGGAATGGCTTCATCTCCTTGCAGCAGTGTTAACTTTGATTCCGGACTGGAAATCAAAACTCGGTCGGTGGAACAAACACTTATCCCATTGGTCTCGCAGGTGAGTTGTGCGCCAGAACGAAACGAGTGAAACTTTGTCCATGAACATTCTTAAAGGACGAATTGTTATTTTGTTTAATTTACCAAGCTAACGCAGTGTGTTGTGGATTGAAGGAGACTGCATTGCACTTTCACTCTCAAGTCGTCGATTGTTTAAACTATTCAGACATTTCTGTAAATGTGAAAGTTTGATAGAGGTGATTGAATGACGGTGCATTGGAATAACTGCGTTGTTCCCGTTTGTTTACGTGGAGGCCGCCGCATGTTCATGTTGTTGAGAAGTTTTGCCCTGACGAAAAAAGATTGCAGTCAGAGTGCAGTATAACGGCAGT
The DNA here is from genome assembly GCF_036934945.1 of Oncorhynchus masou masou. Taxonomy (NCBI): domain Eukaryota; kingdom Metazoa; phylum Chordata; class Actinopteri; order Salmoniformes; family Salmonidae; genus Oncorhynchus; species Oncorhynchus masou. The sequence goes on from NC_088223.1 coordinate 20,662,811, forward strand.
ACACTGCAGTATAACTGCATTTAGAGTGCAGTATAACTGCAGTATGCTGCAAATACTGCGTCCAAAATAATCGTTTTTTGTTACTGTAGTAATTTTGCAGTGTAACTGCAGTTAGAGTGTAGTATTCTGTAATTACTGCGTCAATAAACCCACAGTTGACCGCAGTTATTGCACTTTTACAGCTGTTTCTAAACGGCAATGTTTTTTTAAGGGTGGAATTTGTACCCAGTGAAATATCCAACTGCTGTAAAGGCTCCACTTTTTTTTAAAATATATGGTCTAATTCTATTGTGAAAGTCTCAAATTATTTAATTGCATAGGGCTTAACTTGGGAAAGAATGTGGGGACATGATCACAAGGAAGTTTCAAAGGGTGGCCTACTAAAGCTACAATGTGTCATTTGCTCATTGATGAACTATTGTGGAAACTGTTTATTTTCAGTACATTTCATGTATCAAATTGTCTGTGAGCATTTCTCCTTGTTTCTTCCCCTTCTAATTAGTGCACAACGGGGCTGACCCCAAAATGTAGAAGAAAAGTTACAAATAGCCTATATTCTCAGAATTCATGTTAACTTTTCTCCCCTCACTAGATGCAGAGAACATTATGGTGACTAGCCTATACCCATGCAAGACATGCAAGTTTCTCTGAATATCAATAGTTTTACCCAGTTTGCCCCAGCAATCTGACTTCCAGAACAGAGTTGACCCCACCCCCTCTAATTACTTTTACATACTTGTTTTGTTTAAAAAAAAATAACTATAATTTGGCATATTCACATTTAATTTAAACCTTTATTTAACTAGGCAAGTCAGTTAAGAACAAATTCTTATTTTCAATGAAGGCCTAGGAACAGTGGGTTAACTGCCTGTTCAGGGGCAGAATGACAGATTTGTACCTTGTCAGCTTGGGGATTTGAACTTGCAACCTTCTGGTTACTAGTCCAATACTCTAACCACTAGGCTACCCTGCCGCCCCATTCTTTGAACTCTTAGATTGATAGGGGTTCATCACATAACAAAAAGTACCTGCTCTTCTACAGTTTCAAATCATAGCCTATTACAGTTCTATAGATTAAGCTATAAGCAATGTATGTCTATTATCCCCATTGAGAAATAGGATTTGTCCAGCTCAGATAAACAACATAATCAGATTTTCACAAATAGCTCCTGTGTCAGCATGTGTAAAACTAACCCATTATGCTCTTGTGTGACCTCTCGGCTGATTTCCAGTTCCAGCAAGTCACATGGCCAGCTTGCATTGTATCACATCAATGGGGGCAATGAGAGAGTGAGAATCACATAAATGCTCATGTTTTCTTGTTTAAGAGGTAGTGGCTATTGGAGAAGGTTCAGAGAGACATGTAATATCTACTGGTGTGTCTCTATTCATCTACAGTGGAAAGAGAGGCAGTGGGGCACCTCTCCAATGAGGGTTTACAGAGTCCCAGACAATACAGTGGTGAGGGGAGTCTCTGTCCAGGACCCTTTCCCCCTCAGAGGGGTGTCAAAGCCTGGGTCCTCCCTCTATTGGCACTGGCTCATTTGAAAGATAAGGCCACTAGTGTGGTCCTTGTGGATACCCCTCTCAAGAGGAGAGCTGCATGACGTAGGTCTAGGATACACTTGTCATTCCAATGTGTTCATTTAGCACTGGGCTGTGTGCTTTTTAATTCCATGTATCTGAAGTGAAGAAGCAGGTTGTACATGCTTTAGTTTGTTGATGAAATGAGCTGTAAAATCAATGTTTCTGCCTTTCTCAAGGAAAGCTGAAAAGACCTTCTCTAGCTTAACTTTTTCATAGCAACTAATTTGAAAAACTAGCAGAGTTGTTATTGTGTCATTCATGCACTTTGCACAGCCAATGTACTGAATATAAGGCTACAGTGCTGCAAAATCAAGCTGTAAGGTCTGTTTCAAGTTTCTATATTCTCTCCGGTGGTGAGGAAGATCATCGTGTGGGCGTGCTATAATGACATTCACATTCTAGCTGTTTTAGATGTAACAAAAGTGTCAAGGACAAAATGTTTGCTCAACAATGACATTTTCTCTCCCCTTGTAAGAATCCCCATAGCAACCGTTTGCGATGCAGATAATCTCTGCTAAATGTTTTCTCCATATTTGTTGTTGTTGTTAAAGTCATGATGTCATTGGAGATAATCATGCAACCAGACAGTGTTGATGATACAATGTAAATGTAATACACAAGTTTCCCTGCAGTGAGGCTTCTGTTGTGTAGAGGGCAGAAGTAGATTGTGAGGGACTGGCTACATTGTGTGGGTTCTCCTTTGGGAGTGCGGTTGGGGGGTTGGAGAAGGGGGTTCTGGATGATTATCTGACTGCCTGCATTGTGTGGGCTCTCCTTTGGGACTGGGGTGGTTAGAGGGGGGGTGGTGGATGAAAAGTCTGTGTCACTGAGAAAAGTCCTGGGAAGATTATTCTGGTGCAGATTCCACCCCTGTCTGTACACTGTGACATTGATCTTCTCACAGCCTCTGTTCTGTTATCAGCTCCACTCCCATCAGCATGTAATCTCTAGTAGCTGGGAGGGAGATGTACTGCTGAGCTTTGCTCACGACCGCACACCTCTACAACCACAGAATGAAATGGAACACTTTTATACACACTCAGAACAATATAATATAGAACATTGCCATATTGTGTCTCTATGGCTACAATATTCTATCTCTATGGTCCCGCACCATGTATGCACACACAAGGTTACAACAACCTGCCAATCTGTTTGTCTGCCCGCCTGGCTATCTGTTTGTCTACCTGTTTGTCTGCCCATCTGGCTATCTGTTTGTCTGCCGTCTGGCTATCTGTTTGTCTGACCGCCTGGCTATCTGTTTGTCTGACCGCCTGGCTATCTGTTTGTCTACCTGCCTGCCTGTCTGATTGTCTGACCGCCTGGCTATCTGTTTGTCTACCTGCCTGCCTGTCTGATTGTCTGACCGCCTGGCTATCTGTTTGTCCACCTGCCCTGTCTGTCCGTCCGTCCACCTGTCTTTTTGCACCCTCCGTCACTGTGGCCACTCTCAGGACCTGGTCAAAAATTTCTTTAGTCGAGCAGTAGCCACATTTGTTTTTACAAATCATGGTGTACAAGACACCTGTCTGATTGGTGCCAGTCTGAGTGGACTGATCCATTGTGGAGGCCGTGGGGATGGCACAGTCTATCAGTCTAAAAAACATGTGCTACTGAAATTGTATATGGTTAAATTATGTAAGAGCAATGGTGTAACACAAATAAAAATAATATTATTTTACAACAAATGCGCTTTCTCCAGCGTTGGATTGTGGTCGCTGTCCGCGGTTCTGAAACACATCACTGCGCTGTTGAATTGGCGCCTTTTCCTAGACCATGTTGCTATGTTCATAGCAAAGTTAACCAGCATACTGTTTTTGAGAACAATGTGGTGGAGGCAGCAGATCTCCTTTTTATTGTTATTATTACTATTATTATTATCATCTTTAGTAGGTTTATTATAGCAGCCTTGTATCACCACCATCGAGCTGTAAGCCTAAGAGAGCATCCTGTTTATTCTTAATACCGTAACTTACTTATGCCTTTATTTTAATACTTACAGTATATAGGCTACTGTATCAATCAATCATTTATTTGTTCATGTCATCACACATCATACGAGTCATTCATGATGTGAAATACATTCAAGCATTTTAGTTTGAACATAAAATAAAGCGACCATTGAATAATTAAGCATAAACAATAAATAGGCCTAAACCATTCCATTTCGGAAATTGCATTCAGTAATGCGGCTTTACAAAAAACAAAAAAACTTTACAACAGACTCTCTGGTACACTTATAATTTATCTAATGTTGTCTACATTGTTCCAAACGGTCAGAAAAAGTAGATTGTATTCTAACAGAACCTGTTTGTCACACATAGGCCTAAAATTCATGCAACACTGAGATTGTATTCTAACAGAACCTGTTTGTCACACATAGGCCTAAAATGCATGCAACACTGAGATTGTATTCTAACAGAACCTGTTTGTCACACATAGGCCTAAAATGCATGCAACACTGAGATTGTATTCTAACAGAACATGTTTGTCACACATAGGCCTAAAATGCATGCAACACTGAGATTGTATTCTAACAGAACCTGTTTGTCACACATAGGCCTAAAATGCATGCAACACTGAGATTGTATTCTAACAGAACCTGTTTGTCACACATAGGCCTAAAATGCATGCAACACTGGCTCCTTACCTTGCTTTTCTTGAGCTCCAGTATTTTCCACAACTAGTTAAATTTATTCCACATATCTGACTTCCCCTTTACCACCTGAGCAACCAGTAAACATTTCCTTTTCGAGTTTATTTGCCACGTACTCTTCATTGATTTTGCTATCATGTGTTACGAATTACCAATTTATTGATGTGATTATGATATACAATAGGTAAGGCCCTATTGTTCACGTGCATGTGATGCGTACATGTGTCACATAAGGAGAGAACGCATTGAGGGTAGGGCTGGGCGATAAATCAATCTCAATAATTATCGAGGTAATTACTTCCCTCAATAACAATATAAAAACATTTAGAATACTTTTAGATGATGTTGAAATAGAATAATTATGTCCATTTCACCTCTGTGACGCAGCAGGAACGTGCGGAGAAGTGACAATATGCACGTGGAGAGATATACACCCACTAAAAAACACTATTAACCACAATAAATGTGTGATGTAGGTGAAAACAGTGGCAGTGATAGCCATGGAGAAGGAGCAGCTTCCAACAAAGAAATTATTGATAAAAAGGGTTCAACTGTTTCAGTTATTTGGAAGTGGTTTGGCTTTTTTGAAGTCCGACAAAGAGCAAAGCAATGTTCGGTGCAAATTGTGTCGTAGACAGGTGGCTACCAAGTGGTAATACGACAAACCTTTTTCACCATCTGAAGCAAAATCACTCTTTGGAACATGCAGGAAGTTTGAGTTTGTGCCACGGTATTGATAAACGCCCCTCAAACACCAGCCAATATAGGGATGTTTGCCCGAAGCAGTCAACACTGACAGCGTTTATGCCCTACGAGCAAACATCGAAAAGACACAAAGACATCACAAATGCTATTATGCTTTGCATTTCTAAGGACATGCTACCAATTAGCATAGCCAAAAAGGAAGGTTTCAAGAGGTTTATCAATTTAATTGACACCAGGTATGTGCTCCCTGGCCACAAACATTTCTCTCACACCGCACTGCCTAAACTCTACGCCGAGTGTAAGGAAAACGTTGAGGAACAGCTCAAGACAGATTTGACGTATTTTGCTACTACCCAGCGCAAGTTGGGGGAGGGTCTGTTATACCGAGTCTGTAATACCAACATGTTTTAAACAGACCACCATAGTCCCTGTGCCCAAGAACACTAAGGTAACCTGCCTAAATGACCCGTAGCACTCACGTCTGTAGCCATGAAGTCCTTTGAAAGGCAGGTCATGGCTCACATCAACACCATCATCCCAGAAACCCTAGACCTACTCCAATTTGCATACCGCCCCAACGGATCCACAGCTGATGCAATCATTATGCACTCCACACTGCCCCTTCCCACCTGGACAAAAGGAACACCTATGGGAGAATGCTATTCATTGACTATAGCTCAGTGTTTAACACCATAGTGCCCTCAAAGCTCATCAATAAGCTAAGGACCCTGGGACTAAACACCTTCCTCTGCAACTGGATCCTGGACTTCCTGACGGGTCACCCCCAGGTGGTAAGGGTAGGTAACAACACATCCGCCACGCTGATCCTCAACACAGGGGCTCCTCAGGGGTGTGTGCTCAGTCCCCTCCTGTACTCCCTGTTCACTCATGACTGCACGGCCAGGCATGACTCCAACAACATCATTAAATTTGACACAACAGTGGTAGGCCTGATCACCGACAAATACGAGACAGCCTATAGGGAGGAGGTCAGAGACCTGGCCGTGTGGTGCCAGGACAACAACCTCTCCCTCAATGTGATCAAGACAAAGGAGATGATTGTGGACTACAGGAAAAAGAGGACGTAGCACGCCCCCATTCTCATCGATGGGGCTGCTTTGGAGCAGATTGAGAGCTTCAAGTTCCTTGGTGTCCACATCACCAACAAACTAACATGGTCCAAGCACATGAAGACAGTTGTAAAGAGGGCACAACAAAACCTATTCCCCCTCAGGAGACTGAAAAGATTTGTCATGGGTCCTCAGATCTTCTAAAGGTTCTACAGCTGCACCATTGAGAGGATCCTGACTGGTTGCATCACTGCCTGGTATGGCAACTGCTCGGCCTCTGACACTACAGGCACTACAGAGGGTTGTGCGAACGGCCTAGTACATCACTGTGGCCAAGATTCCTGCCATCCAGGACCTCTATACCAGGCGGTGTCAGAGGAAGGCCCTAAAAATGGTCTAAGACTCCAGCCACCCTAGTCATAGGCTGGTCTCTCTGCCAGCGCACGGCAAGCGATACCGGAGAGCCATGTCTAGGTCCAAGAGACTTCTAAAACAGCTTCTACCCCAAGCCATAAGACTCCTGAACATCTAGTCAAATGGCTACCCAGGCTATTTGCAGTCCCCCCCCACACCTTATTTACACCGCTGCTACTCTCTGTTGTCATATATGAATAGTCTCTTTAATAACTCTACCTACATGTACGTACTACCTCAACTAACCGATGCCCCAACACATTGACTCTGTATTGCTACCCCCTGGATATAGTCTCGCTATTGTTATTTTACTGCTGCTCTTTAATTACTTGTTACTTTTATCTCGTATTCTTATCCATATTTTTTTAACTGCATTGTTGGTTAGGGGCTCGTGTCACTGGGCAGCTCTCGGCTGTGCTTCCCCTTGTAGACGAATGGTTTGCAAGCCCTGCCACATCCAACGAACTCAGCTGCTACCTTCAGTCTCCTGATGCTGACAGTGAAACCAATTCACTGGACTGATGGAAGATCCACCAAAACACTTTCCCAAAGTCAGCCACCTGGCAAAGCGCTACCTGTGCATTCCTGCGACCAGCTCCCCCCCAGATTGTGTTTTAAGCACCGGTGGAAACAGTGACCTGCCATAGGGCAGCTTTAAAGCCAGAGACCGTAGACAGACTTTTCTTTCTTGCTTGTAACTTGTAAGACAACAACTACCCCAACTTCAACTGTGATGTGCTATTAGGCTAACAGATATAATGCATATTGACTTGCACTATTTGTTTTATTTTTATTTTGTATTTCTTGTTCATAACTTGCAAGGGTTTATACCTTTATGAAAAGTGGAGTTAATGTTATTTGTGAGTTCTACATCAGACAATAAATAAGAATCATTAAAGCCTTTGGTTTGTTTAGACAGCCTTGAGTCTGAAGCAGAAATGGCCCTTTGATTAATATCATGCTAATTATCGGTATCGAATGAAAATTAACATATATATCATGATAATTTATTTGCCATATCGCCCAGCCCTAGTTGAGGGTATAGGGAATGTTTTTCCTAAACAAATGAGAGATTTCGGTAACATAACTTTTCAGTCAGAAATGTCTGTAGTTATGTTGCCGCTTCAGCAACACTGACAACGTGATACACACTGTTGATGCAGGGAAGAGAGAGCGGGTGCTCGTCACAGTCACTCGCTGTCTTTTTTTAAACACCGCGCAGCAAGTCTGAGTCAGGCATCGGCACTCCCTCTTGTCATTTGTGTGTCTTAATTATTTCATCAAACAGTTCGCTTAAAGCATCAGACAAGCTCAGTGCATATAGTTGATTTGATTAAAACACATAGGATGTGTCTATATATGGAAAAATACACGTTTTAAAATTCCGACCAATCAATTGTTCAAAAGAATAGACGACTTTTAGTCGACCAAGATTTTCTTTTGTTGGGAACAGCCCTAAATGTGTCTCAACCAGCCCTATGTGCAGCCTTACCTATGATGTGGTCCACACAGTAGGCTGGTGGGCAATTAGGGATCATCCAGTTCTGCTTTTGTGCTTCCTTTTCACATCCGATTACTGTTTTGAAGCCACGATTAGTAAAATAATAGTTCTGGTCTTTGGCTATATAATTGAGGTGTTCATTTAGTTAAACGTTCCCGTGTAGAGTATAGGTCTGACACGGGAGTCTGTGTCTTAACTGGAAACGTGGGTGGAGGTGGTGGTGTTGTCTGGAGGTTTGGGTCTTGTGGGAAGAAAACAAGGCTAATAAATTACACCCGAGTCTTTGATCTCATCTGGGAACATTTAAACGCCTGTGACACCCAAAGCCTTGTTATAACATATTTGTGCTGGCTCTGTTGTTTTTCTGCCAGACTAAGCACACTTTCTTAAAATATTTTCTCTTATAATTGGGGCTGTGAAATCCTTTCTCTGTCCATGTTGGTTAAGTTGAGTTGTCATGCTTGCGTAACTTCTGCGCCACTTGCAGTTTTCTGAACGGTCAAAAGGTCTGAGAAAGGGAGGAGTTTGTTATTTTTGCTCACAGTCTGGAATAATCAAATATGTATTACCATAACAACACCTCAGTGATAGGCGTTCAGTCAATTGTTGATAATGTTACCTATTTTGTCAAATAACCACTCTGACAACACCTCAGATTAAAGAGAAAATGCTGCATAACGTTTTCTCTGATGTCTGAGTGCTCCTGTACCATCTATTCCTGAATGTGTAATGCTAAAATGAAAATGTAGTTTTAGAGAGGAACTCACCACCCTGTGCAGTAATGTCCTAGTCTAGAATCCAATGGGATAAACTCTGTTTCACCAGCATATCAGTGTGGATTCCAGGCTAGTAATGTACCCATCCCAGCAGTGGAATGACATGATAAACACCCAGGTGGAAAAGCAGTTTTTTTATTCCCAGACAGACAGTAGAGGCATTAACCTAGTTTGAGAACATAACAGATCTACTTCTTCTAGCCATGACTGTAATGAAGATGAATGACTCCATGGCTTAAAGGCAAGCCACAGAGGATTACCACACCAAACACCTTCTGGGATAGGAGGGAAATGTGTGTGTGTGGTGGTGTGCAGTGTGGTCAAGCGTGTTTGCCTGTGGTAAGCTGTTGTATTCTCTCAGCATGATGTTTGTTTAGCTATAGCTCAACACGGGTGACCAGGACCAGGGCCATATCTGATCAATTATTTCACAGTCGACTTCAGGCTAACTATGTGACTTGAGGCCTCTGTTTTTTGGTTTCCTCATCCATAGGCTTCTGTGTGAGGCCAAAGCCAACTCTGCTCTGCTCTGCACTGTGGAGAATGATGCAGTCAGCCAGTGTGCATCACACACCATGAACCATGAGGCACAGAACAGGCAGAGCAAATGGTCTGGTGTAAGATAACATCAGATCAGCTATAAAAACACATGTGCTAGCCTGGGGCTGACTCGTTGTTTTGTGAATGAACTTTTTAAACAATACTGCCTTACTGCTCTTTAATTATTTGTTACTTAACTTATTTGTATTTTTATGTATTTCCCTTAAAACTGCACTGTTGGTTAAGGGCTTGTAAGTAATAATTTCACTGTTGTATGCGGCGCATGTGACAAATACAATTTGATTTGATTTGATTACTCATGAGATGGCTAGTGCAGGCCATCACCAAAGATTTCATTTGAAACCCAGATCTGTCAACAATGTATTTTGTTTCGATGCACCACATTTCTAGGCCATCGTTGTAAATAAGAATTTGTTTTTAATTTACTCACATGGATAAATAAATGTTAAATAAAATACTAAATAAAATCACCGATCCCACTAATATTTGGGGTGGGAAGCCAACATGTAGTAGTTGGTCAGGTGGTTTGGTCATATTAGGGAATCTTGGACCCCCTTCCTATGACCACAATTTCCCGCTCTCATCCCTCTATCGCTCTTCTGTCACTTCCCCTCTTTTGTCTCTTCCCCTCTTCTGTCTCTTCCCCTCTTCCATCTCTTTCCCTCCTGTCACTTCCCCTCTTTTGTTTCTTCCCCTCTTCTGTCTCTTCCCCTCTTCCGTCTCTTCCCCTCTTGCACTATTTGTCCATTCCCCTCTTCTGTCTCTTCCCTTCTTCTGTCTCTTCCCCTCTTGCACTATTTGTCTCTTCCCCTCTTCCGTCTCTTCCCCTCTTGCACTATTTGTCTCTTCCCCTCTTCCGTCTCTTCCCCTCTTGCACTATTTGTCTCTTCCCCTCTTCTGTCTCTTCCCTTCTTCTGTCTCTTCCCCTCTTCCATCTCTTTCCCTCCTGTCACTTCCCCTCTTCTGTCTCTTCCCTTCTTCTGTCTCTTCCCCTCTTCCATCTCTTTCCCTCCTGTCCCTTCCCCTCTTCTGTCTCTTCCCTTCTTCTGTCTCTTCCCCTCTTCTGTCTCTTCCTTCTTCTGTTTCTTCCCCTCTTCTGTCTCTTCCCTTCTTCTGTCTCTTCCCTTCTTCTGTCTCTTCCCTTCTTCTGTCTCTTCCCCTCTTCTGTCTCTTCCCCTCTTCCGTCTCTTCCCCTCTTGCACTATTCCGTCTCTTCCCCTCTTCCATCTCTTCCCCTCTTGCACTACTCTGTCTCTTCCCCTCTTCTGTCTCTTCCCCTCTTGCACTATTCTGTCTCTTCCCCTCTTCCGTCTCTTCCCCTCTTGCACTATTCCGTCTCTTCGCCTCTTCTGTCTCTTCCCCTCTTGCACTATTCTGTCTCTTCCCCTCTTCCGTCTCTTCCCCTCTTGCACTATTCCGTTTCTTCGCCTCTTCTGTCTCTTCCCCTCTTGCACTACTCTGTCTCTTCCCCTCTTCTGTCTCTTCCACTCTTGCACTATTCTGTCTCTTCCCCTCTTCCGTCTCTTCCCCTCTTGCACTATTCCGTCTCTTCCCCTCTTCCCCTCTTCCATCTCTTCCTCTCTTGCACTACTCTGTCTCTTCCCCTCTTCTGTCTCTTCCTCTCTTGCACTACTCTGTCTCTTCCCCTCTTCTGTCTCTTCCCCTCTTGCACTATTCCGTCTCTTCCCCTCTTCCGTCTCTTCCCCTCTTGCACTATTCTGTCTCTTCCCCTCTTCTGTCTCTTCCCCTCTTGCACTATTCCGTCTCTTCCCCTCTTGCCCTATTCCGTCTCTTCCCTTCCATCTCTTCTAGAGGTCAACAGATTAATCGGAATGAATCCGAACACCGATTTGGCCGATCTCTATCTTAATTTTTTTTTTTTTAGCCTTTATTTCTGCTAGGCAAGTCAGTTAAGAACACATTCTTATTTTCAATGACAGCCTAGGAACGGTGGGTTAACAGCCTTGTTCAGGGGCAGAAAAACAGATTTTTACCTTGTCAGCTCGGGGATTCAATCTTGCAACCTTCCGGTTACTAGTCCAATGCTCTAACCACCTGCCTTACATTGCACTCCACGAGGAGCCTGCCTGTTACACGAATGCAGTAAGAAGCCAAGGTAAGTTGCTAGCTAGCATTAAACTTATCTTATAAAAAAACAATACATCAATCAATCATAATCACTAATTAACAACACATGGTTGATGATATTACTAGTTTATCTAGAGTGTCTTGCGTTGCATTCGCGAAAAAGGACTGTCGTTGCTCCAACGTGTACCTAACCATAAACATCAATGCCTTTCTTAAAATCAATACACAAGTATATATTTTTAAACCTGCATATTTAGTTAATATTGCCTGCTAACATGAATTTATTTTAACTATGAAAATTGTGTCACTTCTCTTGCAACAGAGTCAGGCTATATGCAGCAGTTTGGGCCGCCTGGCTCGTTGCGATCTGTGTGAAGACTATTTCTTCCTAACAAAGACAGCCAACTTCGCCAAACGGGATGATTTAACAAAAGCGCATTTGTGAAAAAAGCGCAATCGTTGCACGACTGTACCTAACCATAAACATCAATGCCTTTCTTAAAATCAATACACAGAAGTATTATTTTTAAACCTGCATATTTAGCTAAAAGAAATCCAGGTTAGCAGGCAATATTTGCCAGGTGAAATTGTGTCACTTTTCTTGCACGCAGAGTCAGGATATATGCAACAGTTTGGGCAGCCTGGCTCATTGTGAACTAATTTGCCAGAATATTACGTAATTATGACATAGCATTGAAGGTTGTGCAATGTAACAAGAATATTTAGACTTAGGGATGCCACCCGTTAGATAAAATACCGAACAGTTCCGTATTTCACTGAAATAATAAACTTTTTGTTTTCGAAATGATAGTTTCCGGATTCGGCCATATTAATTAAGGACCAAAGGCTTGTATTTCTGTGTGTTATGTTATAATTAAGTCTAATGGTAGGCAGCAGCAGGCTCGTAAGCATTCATTGAAACAACACTTTTGTGCGTTTTGTCAGCAGCTCTTCGCAAGCACAGCGCTGTTTATGACTTCAAGCCTATCAGCCTAATGGCTGGTGTAACTGATGTGAAATGGCTAGCTAGTTAGCGGGGTGCGTGCTAATAGCGTTTCAAACGTTACTCGCTCTGAGACTTGGAGTAGTTGTTCCACTTTCTCTGCATGGGTAACGCTGCTTCGAGTGTGGCTGTTGTTGATGTGTTCTTGGTTCGAGCCCAGGTAGGGGCGAGGAGAGGGACGGAAGCTATGCTGTTACACTGGCAATACTATAGTGCCTATAAGAACATCCAATATTCAAAGGTATATGAAAAACAAATGGTAAAGAGAGAAATAGTCTTATAAATACTATATTAACTACAACCTAAAACCTCTTATTTTGGAATATTGAAGTCTCATGTTAAAAGGAACCACCAACTTTCATATGTTCTCATGTTCTGAGCAAGGAACTCAAACGTTAGCTTTTTTTACATGGCACATATTGCACTTTTACTTTCTTCTCCAACACTTTTTTTTGCATTATTTAAACCAAATTGAACATGTTTCATTATTTATTTGAGGCTAAATAGATTTTTATTGATTATATTAAGTTAAAAGTGTTCATTCAGTATTGTTGTAATTACTACATTATTACAAATAAATAAACAAAAATCGTCCGATTAATCGGTATCGTTTTTTTTGGTCCTCCAATAATTGGTATCGGTATCTGCATTGAAAAATCATAATCGGTCGACCTCTAGTCTCTTTGCATCTTCCTCCTCTTCCCCTCTTCCCTCTCCGGCTATCAAGTGAGCCATTACCACTCCATGTCTTTTTAAGAGGCGATAATAGGGTGTCCATCAGTTGTTCTCTCCCAGATGTGAATCAGGACTTCTCCTCTGCTAATATACTGCATGATAAGAGTCCAACACAGAGTCCAACACCAGAGATCTAGGGAGGAGAGGAATGGGGGATGGAGTGCAGCTCATCCATCCACAGCGTGTGTGTGTGTGTTTCTGTGTGTGTGTGTGCGTGTGTGTGGTGCCATTTCACCCTCCTCCTTCTCATTGGTTTTAGAGATAAGAGGAGAAAGAGTCATTACCCAGAAGGGATCTCTCACCTGAGAGAATGGGGAGGTAAGTGGAGTGTCTCTCACCCTCACTGGTGGTTATATATTGGCCAGTGGTGGCTGATAGCCAGACTCGTTATCTGGAGTGGAGCTAACTGAATGCCTGCAACCTCAGACTGTGAGATGAGAAGAGACCCAAGCCAAGGAGAGGTGACCCAAGCCAGGGAGAGGAGACCCAAGCCAGGGAGAGGAGACCCTAGCCAGGGAGAGGAGACCCAAGCCAGGGAGAGGAGACCCAAGCCAGGGAGAGGAGACCCAAGCCAGGGAGAGGAGACCCAAGCCAGGGAGAGGAGACCCAAGCCATGGAGAGGAGACCCAAGCCATGGAGAGGAGACCCAAGCCAGGGAGAGGTGACCCAAGCCAGGGAGAGGAGACCCAAGCCAGGGAGAGGAGACCCAAGCCAGGGCGAGGAGACCCTAGCCAGGGAGAGGAGACCCAAGCCAGGGAGAGGAGACCCAAGCCAGGGAGAGGTGACCCAAGCCAGGGAGAGGAGACCCAAGCCAGGGAGAGGAGACCCTAGCCAGGGAGAGGAGACCCAAGCCAGGGAGAGGAGACCCAAGCCAGGGAGAGGTGACCCAAGCCAGGGAGAGGAGACCCAAGCCAGGGAGAGGAGACCCAAGCCAGGGAGAAGAGACCCAAGCCAGGGAGAGGAGACCCAAGCCATGGAGAGGAGACCCAAGCCAGGGAGAGGAGACCCAAGCCAGGGAGAGGAGACTCAAGCCAGAGAGAAAAGACCCAAGCCAGGGAGGGAAGACTCAAGCCAGAGAGAATAGACCCAAGCCAGGGAGGGGAGACTCAAGCCAGAGAGAAAAGACCCAAGCCAGGGAGGGGAGACTCAAGCCAGAGAGAAAAGACCCAAGCCAGGGAGGGGAGACTCAAGCCTGAGAGAAAAGACCCAAGCCAGGGAGGGGAGACTCAAGCCAGAGAGAAAAGACCCAAGCCATGGAGGGGAGCCTCAAGCCAGAGAGAAAAGACCCAAGCCAGGGAGTGAAGACTCAAGCCAGAGAGAATAGACCCAAGCCAGGGAGGGGAGACTCAAGCCAGAGAGAAAAGACCCAAGCCAGGGAGGGGAGACTCAAGCCAGAGAGAAAATACCCAAGCCAGGGAGGGGAGACTCAAGCCTGAGAGAAAAGACCCAAGCCAGGGAGGGGAGACTCAAGCCAGGGAGAGGAGACCCAAGCCAGGGAGAGGAGACCCAAGCCAGGGAGAGGAGACTCAAGCCAGAGAGAAAAGACCCAAGCCATGGAGGGGAGCCTCAAGCCAGAGAGAAAAGACCCAAGCCAGGGAGGGAAGACTCAAGCCAGAGAGAATAGACCCAAGCCAGGGAGGGGAGACTCAAGCCAGAGAGAAAAGACCCAAGCCAGGGAGGGGAGACTCAAGCCAGAGAGAAAAGACCCAAGCCAGGGAGGGGAGACTCAAGCCAGAGAGAAAAGACCCAAGCCAGGGAGGGGAGACTCAAGCCTGAGAGAAAAGACCCAAGCCAGGGAGGGGAGACTCAAGCCAGGGAGAGGAGACTCAAGCCAGAGAGAAAAGACCCAAGCCAGGGAGGGGAGACTCAAGCCAGGGAGAGGAGACCCAAGCCAGGGAGAGGAGACTCAAGCCAGAGAGAAAAGACCCAAGCCATGGAGGGGAGCCTCAAGCCAGAGAGAAAAGACCCAAGCCAGGGAGGGAAGACTCAAGCCAGAGAGAATAGACCCAAGCCAGGGAGGGGAGACTCAAGCCAGAGAGAAAAGACCCAAGCCAGGGAGGGGAGACTCAAGCCAGAGAGAAAAGACCCAAGCCAGGGAGGGAGACTCAAGCCAGAGAGAAAAGACCCAAGCCAGGGAGGGGAGACTCAAGCCTGAGAGAAAAGACCCAAGCCAGGGAGGGAGACTCAAGCCAGGGAGAGGAGACTCAAGCCAGAGAGAAAAGACCCAAGCCAGGGAGGGAGACTCAAGCCAGGGAGAGGAGACCCAAGCCAGGGAGAGGAGACTCAAGCCAGAGAGAAAAGACCCAAGCCATGGAGGGGAGCCTCAAGCCAGAGAGAAAAGACCCAAGCCAGGGAGGGAAGACTCAAGCCAGAGAGAATAGACCCAAGCCAGGGAGGGAAGACTCAAGCCAGAGAGAAAAGACCCAAGCCAGGGAGGGGAGACTCAAGCCAGAGAGAAAAGACCCAAGCCAGGGAGGGGAGACTCAAGCCTGAGAGAAAAGACCCAAGCCAGGGAGGGGAGACTCAAGCCAGAGAGAAAAGACCCAAGCCAGTGAGGGGAGACCCAAGCCTGGGGGCCTGGGCCAGTTTTCACAAAAAGTCTCAGAGTAGGAGTGCTGACCTAGGGTCAATTTTCCCTTTTAGGTGTTAATGAATACAATCATATGGACAGGGAGAACCTGGTCCTAGATCAGCACGGTTTGAGACGGTTTGTGAATACCAACCTTGGGGGTCTGACTGATGTGGTGGGAGGTGAGCACTGATAAGAGGTTCCTTGTCCCTCTCAGACCTGACCAGGGCTGCACCTGCTCTGGGTTCCAGGATCAGGTAGCATCTTGGTTCACTTCCAGTAAACCGTATTAATGTCATGGAGGCGTGATATCTCTATCTGTTAGCGTGCTGGGAGCAGGACGCGATCTCTGTTGGTTTTGATGGGGCTTGTCGTGTTGCCCCTTGCCTAATTTTCAGTCCAGCATGGGAGAAAAGAGGAGCACTCTGAATAGAGAAAACCAAACATCCACTGTCTTGTCACTGGTGCTGCCTATGATCTCTGGGCTTTGGTGAAGTGCAGTATTGAGTAGCAGTTGATGTTCTCTCCCTCCCTCTCTCTCTCTGTCATGCTCTCTCACACTCTCTCTTCCTGCTCTCTCCCTCCCTCTCTCTCTCTGTCGTACTCTCTCACACTCTCTTCCTGCTCTCTCCCTCCCTCTCTCTCTCTGTCGTGCTCTCTCACACTCTCTTCCGGCTCTCTCCCTCCCTCTCTCTCTCTGTCGTGCTCTCACACTCTCTCTTCCTGCTCTCTCCCTCCCTCTCTCTCTCTGTCGTGCTCTCTCACACTCTCTCTTCCTGCTCTCTCCCTCCCCCCACATCTCTCTCTCAGTCAATCAATCAAATGTACGTATTTACAAAGCCCTTTTTACATGAGCAGATGTCACAAAGTGCTTGTACAGAACCCAGACTAAACCCCAAACAGCAAAATGTAGAAGCACGGTGGCTAGGAAAAACTCCCTAGAAAGGCAGGAACCTAGGAAGAAACCTAAAGAGGAACCAGGCTCTGAGGGGTAGCCAGTCCTCTTATGGCTGTGCCAGGTGGAGATTATAAGATTACATGGCCATTAAGGCCAGATCGTTCTTCAAAATGTTCAAACATTCGTAGATGACCAGCAGGGAGAAATAATAATCACAGTGGTTCTATCTATCTGCTCTATCTCTCTGCTCTATCTCTCCCTCCCCCCACCTCTTATGACATGCCATTAGTAGACCCCAAGCACGCCAACTGAGTCTTCATTTGTGTCAGCCTACCACACACAGTTGGAGTCAGACAGACAGACAGACAGACAGACAGACAGACAGACAGACAGACAGACAGACACAGAATCACATCAGAATATTAGTTATATGTATTAATTACTTCCCTGTGAGCAGCTGTGAACCTCTCCCTCCCTTCGATAATGAATTGAAAGTTATAACAGAACAAAGCCTTGACTTTTAAGAAAAAAGGACTGTCAGGACAGGAACTTTTAGAATATTTTTGGGCCAGGTCTCGGAGGTGGAAACACGAAAGGCAAAAATGTTTGGCCAAACAGTGAAGAGAAGCCTGATAGTGGAAATTCATCACAAACTTGTGCTAAAAGTTGATGCCTCACAAGTTTTATGCCCCCTTGTGTGTTGCTGGGTTTGCTGTTGAGTTGAGGTGTTGTTGAGTTTTTACCTCTGGCTGGTGTCCCAAGTGTCCTTTTGATAGTGTTCACAGCCCTCTGCCCTCACACCACACGTAAGACAGTGCCCCTGTCTGTACCAGGTCTGGCGCCTGCTGCAGAGGTTGCTTGTCAGGCCGGATGTAACTGTAGGTATGGATTGGTCCACAGACCTCCATCCGGGCCAGTGGAGTTGGGAGCTGTTCCTGCGATTGCAGCGGGCTGATCACTGGTGTGTTAATATATTACTTGATACCTATGTGTCTCTTTGTTAGGGGTTTTTAGTTCTCGCTCTTTCTTTCTGTCTCTCTCCCCTTTTCTCTTCTCTCTCTCTCCTTGTATCTCTCTTCTGTGCCTCTCTCTCTCTCCCTCTCTCTCTCTCTCTCTCTCTCTCTCTCTCTGTAACGGTTATCCTCGTCATCTGAGGAAGAGTAGACAAGATCGGACCAAGGCGCAGCGTGGTAAGTGTCCATAATATAGTTTCATGAAATATCACTGGACACAGAAAACAAAAGGAACAAGAGAATAAATGAAAACTGACACAGTCCCGTATGGAACAACACCTGACACAGAAAATAATCACCGACAAAGCACAGGTGGGAAAAGGCTACCTAAGTATGATTCTCAAACAGAGACAACGATCGACAGCTGCCTCTGATTGAGAACCATGCCAGGCCGAACACAGATATACATCAAAGAAAAAAGAACATAAACTACCCACCCCAACTCACGCCCTGACCAAACTAACACAAAGACATAATAAAGGAACTAAGGTCAGAACGTGACACTCTCTCTCTCTCTCTCTCTCTCTCACCTGAGAACCCCATGTCCCAGACTCACAGCTTCATTAATTATACAGGCTATTGAAAGCTTAGCCCCAGGCTTAAAGGTAGCGAGCACACTGAGGTAAAATGAACCTGTTGTGTCCACAATGACCCAGCTCCTACTTCTTCTACCCTTTCTCTGTGAGTCGAATGTGTAAACTGAGACTTGATAATACCCACCCATCCCTTCTAAAGAACAGAGCTGGCCTGGAAGTCTGTAACGAAGTCGCTGGGTGTGTCCCAAATGGCACCCCATGCACAGTTGGGCAGAGTGTAAAAGTAAAGCATTTCTTTGTACTTGTGCATGTGACAATGCAACTTGAACTAGGCTAAAAGTAGTCCACTGTGAAGGGAATAGGGGTGCCATTTAGGATGGAACCATCCACATTCCAAACTCTTCTCAGTCTGGATTGAGTAGCCTACATGGAACCAAGTAGGAGCTTGCGGTATTCTGATCATGTTTTGTGCGTAATGTTGCTGTTGTCACATGGCGAGTCAGAGCAATATTTACTTCACAGAAACCTCATTGGAATAGGAAGGGGACAGATATGTCATTTTGATAGATTTGAAGGTCCTCGCTAAGCAAAAGATCAACGTTCAATACTGAGGAGTTTTCATTGTAAATGATTGTCTGTATGACAGTTATGAGAATGAGATTGATGAGCCTTTCATATTTGTTTGAGATTTGGCTACATTCTGTCGCTTTCAAAACAACTTTCCACACCTACATTTCAGCTAACACTGCAAAAATGTTTGGGGAAAAACCCACAAGCGACTTTTCAAAAAGAGACAGACCCCAAAGGGAGATGTAAAAAAATGTCAGCTTGCAGCTCAGAGAAGAGAAGTCACACCAGTGTGAATCCTCCTTTAATTGTTCCAGTATGTACATTCTATGCTTCCTTCCTGCAGAGTTGGTTTCCTAAAGCAGCTTCCCAGAGTAATTAGTTCCATCAATCATGTCCCCGGTCTTGGCCCCATGGAATAGCCTAGCACTCAGTGCCACTCCGTCAGACAGATAAGAACAGATGAAGCTAACGCTAATGAAAGCTAGCCGCTAAAACATTAGCTTCTGGAATGGATTGTGCTTACTCCGTCAACATCGATAGCGTATCCAGGTTTGTTGGCAGGTATAACAAAAGAAAGCAGTGGTGTAGATGACGAGAATGCATTATTGGCCTCACTCAGAAAAGATAACCACATACTTAACTTTAATTGTTGTTTACAAAAATTAATGACTGTCCTCACCGCATAAACTTGTGTGAAAGTTTTCAACAGGGTATCTGTCCTTGGTCCACATACGTGGAGGAGGGTCAGCTATCTATCTCTGTTCTGCTGCGGGTGGGTTATCTGATTGCAGCGTCTTGGGGGACAGGGAGAAAGGGTGTGTGTGTGTGTGTGTGTGTGTGTGTGTGTGTGTGTGTGTGTGTGTGCGCGTGTGTGTGTGTGTGTGTGTGTGTGTGTGTGTGTGTGTGTGTGTGTGTGTGTGTGTGTGGAGGGGGGGGGGGCATTGACCGGCCAGAAGGGACAGTGTGTTGTGCCTTTTATGGCCTTAGTGCTTCTGGGTGGCTGAAGCCGGTGTGGTGACAGGTGGTGGTGAGTGAGAGTGACAGTAAGGTGACTTTTACACAGTGATGAAACTTCCTATTAATAAGTTAGCGTTAGTCCTACCACTGACCACTATAAACAAACACTGCTTCCAAGAGGAAAGATCACGTCCGTTATTTAAATGTATTCTTATGTAGCCTTATGTGAGTAATGGACTGGTGGGTATGGAATTCTAACTGTAAAGATGTTTTAGACTGGTTTCTCACACACTGAGGCAGAAAAGGTTGATCAAAGCGGAATGGGGGCAGGATCTTCATTGAATAGCAATGGGGGTTGGCATTCATTTCCTGATTCAGTTTTGTTCAAATTCATTTGCCTCTAGTTTGTGAATCTGTGAATGACAGTAGGCTGTTTGAGATTGTGCAGATTGAAAATGTGCCAGCCTGAATGTCATGATGCGCTGCTCCAAATTGTTAAATGAGGGTTTGTAAGGTCATGAAACGTCATGGAAATTAGTTTCATAATTGTTGTTAATGTAATTCATGAAAGCGCACTTTTAAATATGATCAATCAATAAAAAACACGACATGTCAGTCATTATCAGAATGACTCTTCAGTGCACGTCTGTGGTGCTGCGTGTGTCTGCCAGTGCGACTGGGCCGTTGCCCGAGGAGAGAGAGAACACGACATGTCAGTCATTATCAGAATGACTCTTCAGTGCACGTCTGTGGTGCTGCGTGTGTCTGCCAGTGTGACTGGGCCGTTGCCCGAGGAGAGAGAACACGACATGTCAGTCATTATCAGAATGACTCTTCAGTGCACGTCTGTGGTGCTGCGTGTGTCTGCCAGTGCGACTGGGCCGTTGCCCGAGGAGAGAGAACACGACATGTCAGTCATTATCAGAATGACTCTTCAGTGCACGTCTGTGGTGCTGCGTGTGTCTGCCAGTGCGACTGGGCCGTTGCCCGAGGAGCGAGAACACGACATGTCAGTCATTATCAGAATGACTCTTCAGTGCACGTCTGTGGTGCTGCGTGTGTCTGCCAGTGCGACTGGGCCATTGCCCGAGGAGAGAGAACACGACATGTCAGTCATTATCAGAATGACTCTTCAGTGCACGTCTGTGGTGCTGCGTGTGTCTGCCAGTGCGACTGGGCCGTTGCCCGAGGAGAGAGAACACGACATGTCAGTCATTATCAGAATGACTCTTCAGCTCACGTCTGTGGTGCTGCGTGTGTCTGCCAGTGTGACTGGGCCGTTGCCCGAGGAGAGAGAACACGACATGTCAGTCATTATCAGAATGACTCTTCAGCTCACGTCTGTGGTGCTGCGTGTGTCTGCCAGTGCGACTGGGCCGTTGCCCGAGGAGAGAGAACACGACATGTCAGTCATTATCAGAATGACTCTTCAGTGCACGTCTGTGGTGCTGCGTGTGTCTGCCAGTGCGACTGGGCCGTTGCCCGAGGAGAGAGAACACGACATGTCAGTCATTATCAGAATGACTCTTCAGCTCACGTCTGTGGTGCTGCGTGTGTCTGCCAGTGTGACTGGGCCGTTGCCCGAGGAGAGAGAACACGACATGTCAGTCATTATCAGAATGACTCTTCAGTGCACGTCTGTGGTGCTGCGTGTGTCTGCCAGTGTGACTGGGCCGTTGCCCGAGGAGAGAGAACACAGGCTATTGAAAGCAGCAGGTATAAAATAATAACAGACAGACAAAACTACATCACCAATTCAAAACAAAACATGTAGCGGTTATCTCGCTACTTAACTAAAGCTAACTAAGCATTAATTTTGTTGTTGCCTTTCTACCGGCACTTGTAGAGCCTAAATGAATCTGCACGGTTGGAAAACAGGGAATCCCCTCGATTAAGCAGGAGCCATGTAATTGCAACAACATGCAAGATGTTCTAAGAATAGTCTAATTAACAAAGACTTTTCTGTGCATAGATCTCCCCTGAAACATGAATGTTTGAACTTAATATATAAACATGTCTAGTTAAATACCTTGCTTTGAAGTAGCCTATCTTATCCGTTGATCTCTGATTTATTGAATGAGGGAATAAAGTATTTAGTTGTAATGTTGAAAAGGCCAAGCCTGCACAACCAGGAGCTCTCCAGATGGAGGGTTGACCACATGTTGACAACATGGTGCTATTAGTGCAGTTCTATGTGGGGTGTTAAGTGCCTAGATCAAGAGCACAATGGCAGGAGGTGGTAGTTCTACATGGGATCAGACACAGCAGCCTTCCAGTGTCAATAATGCTTACTTTTCATGTAGACTATAACAATAGTCATGTGGTTAAAAGTTATGGAGAAGTAAGTCATTGAACATGTATATAAACCATTAACAGTGAATAATCAGAGGTCTCTATAGCATAATGTAATTTGTGAATTTCGGTGAATGGACCAACGAATGGACTGACTTAGAAAAAGAAAAAGCTCCTACACCGAGTCAAGTACTGTGTACATATAGGGGCTTCAGTGTCAGGCTTGGGTTACAGATTGACTGCAGATAGCTATGGCCTTGAAGGAAATATGGGTGCTTAAAGTAACTGTCCAGTGTGTCCAGATTTCTATCAAATATGACTTGCAATTTTTATATTTTTTTATTTCACCTTTATTTAACCAGGTAGGCCAGTTGAGAACAAGTTCCCATTTACAACTGCGACCTGGCCAAGATAAAGCAAAGCAGTGCGACACAAACAACAACACAGAGATACACATGGAATAAACATACGTACAGTCAATAAGACAATAGAAAAAGCCTATATACAGTGTGCGCAAATGGCGTGAGCAGGTAAGGCAATAAATAGGCTATAGTAGCGAAGTAATTATAATTTAGTAAATTAACACTGGAGTGATAGATGTGCAGATGATGGTGTGTAAGTAGTGATACTGGTGTGCAAAAGAGCAAAAAAGTAAATAAAAACCATACGGGGATGAGGTAGGTAGATTGGGTGGGCTATTTACAGATGGGCTGTGTACAGCTGCAGCGATCGTTAAGCTGCTCAGATAGCTGATGCTTAAAGTTATTGAGGGAGATATAAGTCTCCAACTTCAGCTATTTTTACAATTCGAAATTAATTACAATATGACTGAACATTTTTTCCTTACAATTTATTTTAATTAAGTATGTGAAAAAGCAGTTTTTCTGTGTTGGAATGGTGTGTGTGTATACTGGTCAATAAAAATATTAATGGCAGTCGACTGCTGATTGGCCAGCTCATCCTCCTCTTGAGGATGACAGCATCCTCTATGAGGAAATAGCAAGCGTTTTTTAAACGGTCTGTTTGAGATACAAGTTTGAGGTGGGGGTTTTGAAGTGGGTTTTTTTCTCCAATTTATGCTTTGGCCACCAATACGAGTATAGAATGAGTCAATAACATTATTTGGGTATGAGTTGACAGAATATTAACTTTTAAAAGTGAGATTTTCACTGGACAGTACTTTAAAACACTGAAGAACATGATTGTGTGTCATGTAGTGAAAATAGGTTGCAGTGTGTGTGGTGTGACAAGACACATTCCTTTGTGCAGACTGGCAGGGGGGCCAGCATTCCTCCAGAGACAGGGCTTGTGTTTCCACCCTCCAGAGAAGTGTATGTGCATGTGTGTGTGTTTTGCTGTGTTGTGTGTGTGCTTATGCTTGCCCGTGCTTGTTTTTGCGAGAGTGTGTGTGTGTGTGTTCACATGTGTCTGTGTGTGCATATGTGTATGCTTGTGTGAGTGTATGCTTGTGTGCGTGTATGAGTGTGTGTGTGTGCAGTGAGAGGAGGGGGCGTCTCCAGTGAGGTCAAAGGCCAGAGTCTCATAGGGCGAGACACACACAGGATTCACACAGGCCTCTCCAGTCTGCATGAAATCATTGCCTGAATTCATCAATGAATCATCCCACTTGCTCTCACATAAGCTTCTGCCTGATGGTTGATGTTTGGCATGACACCACTTTTAAAGTGATTTATTGATGTAACCATTCAATTGTGTAAGTTTTTTCTTCTTCTCAAATGTCACTGACAACACAGCATGATGAAAAGAAATCTCAGTTCTTCTGTTCCTCAGGATAGAACACGTAGTCATGTTGACTTGTTTTCACACCTGACATCTTCAATACAATCTCTTCATTTGATCATTGAAGAATCATTTGAAAGCAGAGCGATTGTGACTCACGCGAAAACCACACCACAGCTCACATACTCATGAGCGTAATTCAGTTGGCTGTCAGGCCTACCCCCGGAGAAAGTCAAGACTAACTCTTTCATGTGACACTTGAGCTTTTGTATTTGATTTCAACTCAATGGTGTTTCTCTCTCATTGACTGAAAACCGTGTTTCCCCTTTACTTTGCCTTCCATTCAGAAGTTATACAGCCCCTTTTATTCGATTAGCATCCAAATGAATGTAGCTTTTGACTGCAGCCATGTGGCTGAGGGCCGTGGTCATTAACCCTGTTAGCACTGTGGGAAGCTATGTGACGCTATGTGAAGCTAAGTGACGCTATGTGAAGCTAAGTGACGCTATGTGACGCTAAGTGACGCTATGTGATGCTATGCGAAGCTATGTGACGCAATGTGAAGCTATGTCACGCAATGTGAAGCTATGTCACACAATATGAAGCTATGTGAAGCTATGTCACGCTATGCGAAGCTATGTCACACAATATGAAGCTATGTGAAGCTATGTGAAGCTATGTGAAGCTATGTCACACAATATGAAGCTATGTGAAGCTATGTCACACAATATGAAGCTATGTGAAGCTATGTTACGCTATGTGAACCTATTATTATTATTTATTTTTTTCACCTTTATTTAACCAGGTAAGCTAGTTAAGAACAAGTTCTCATTTACAACTGCGACCTTGCCAAGATAAAGCAAAGCAGTGCGACACAAAAAACATCACAGAGTTACACATGGAATAAACAAGCGTACAGTCAATAACACAATAGAAAAAAGAAAGTCTATATATACAGTGTGTGCAAATGGCGTGAGAAGGTAAGGCAATAAATAGGCTATAGTAGCGAAGTAGTTACAATTTAGCAAATTAACACTGGAATGATAGCAGATGGTGATGTGCAAGTAGAAATACTTGTGTGCATAACAGCAGAAAAGTAAGTAAAAACCCCTCCCTAACCCGGACGACGCTAGGCCAATTGTGCGTCGCCCCATGGACCTCCTGGTCGCGGCGGGTTACGACAGAGCCTGGGCGCAAACCCAGAGTCTCTGGTAGTACAGCGCCCTTAACCACTGCGCCACCCGGGAGGCTCTAAATAAAGGTATATTTTAACAAAATCGTCAAATCGGCGATTTCCGATTGTTATGAAAACTTAAAATGGGCCCTAATTAATTGGCCATTCCGATTAATCGGTCGACCTCTAGTTTAGAGTGTCACCCCCTTTGAAGAGCTTTCCAATCTTTAGGGATCTCGGACAATACGAAAAAGAGGTTGAACAGACTGGTAATAGGGGTTGCAGCAATTGCAACAGATAATTTTAGAAAAAGAGGGTCCAGATTGTCTATCCCAGCTGATTTGTACGGGTCCAGGTTTTGCAGCTCTTTCAGAACATCTGATATCTGGATTTGGGTGAAGGAGAAGCTGGGGAGGCCTGGGCAAATAGCTGCAGGGGGTGCGGAGCTATTGGCCGGGATTGGGGTAGCCAGGAGGAAAGCATGGCCAGCCGTAAAGAAATACTTATTGAAGTTCTCGATTATTGTGGATTTATCAGTGGTGACAGTATTAACTAGCCTCAGTGCAGTGGGCAGCTGGGAGGAGGTGCTCTTATTCTCCATGGACTTGAACTTTTTGAAAATTGATCAAAATTTCTGTTTGAAAAAGCTAGTCTTTGCTTTTCTGGCTGACTGTGTGTATTGGTTCCTGACTTCCCTGAAAAGTTGCATATGGCGGGGACTATTCGATGCTAGTGCAGTCCAACACAGTATTTTTTGTTGTGCTGGTCGAGGGCAGTCAGGTCTGGAGGGAACCAATGGCTATATCTGTTCTTAGTTCTACATTTTTTGAAAGGGGCATGCTTATTTAAGATGGTGATGAAATTACTTTTAAAGAACGATCAGGCATCCTCGACTGATGGGATGAGGTCAATATGCTTCCAGGATACCCGGGCAATGTCGATTAGAAAGGCCTGCTCGCAGAAGTGTTTTAGGTAGCGTTTGACAGTGATGAGGGGTGGTTGTTTGACCGCGGACCCATAGCGGATGCAGGCAATGAGGCAGTGATCGCTGAGATCCTGTTTGAAAACAGCAGAGGTGTATTTGGAGGGCAAGTTGGTCAGGATAATATCTATGAGGGTGCCCATGTTTACGGATTTAGGGTTGTTCCTGGTGGGTTCCTTGATAATTTGTTTGAGATTGAGAGCATCTAGCTTAGATTGTAGGACTGCCGGGGTGTTAAGCATATCCCAGTTTAGGTCACCTAACAGAACGAACTCTGAGGATAGATGTGAAGCTATGTGAAGATATGTGATGCTATATGACGCTATGTGAAGCTATGTGACGCTATGTGATGCTATGTGATGCTATGTGAAGCTATGTGACGCTATGTGAAGCTATGTGACGCCATGTGAAGCTGTCACAAAGCGAGTTAAGCTACTTCTACACACTGTTCCCCAGCTCTGTATTATTTGTCCATTACTTGTAATTACTGGTCATGAAGACTGATGGAATTTCTGCCACTGACTTGGCTGTGATTTTGGATTATCCTCCCGTAAGGGTTGGTGTAATTACCAAATCATCAGACACAGCTCTGGGTGAAACAATATTAGAAAAATGGGTGATTTTGCCAGAGAACAGGTTCCCCTTAGGATCCCCAGTTTGGTTTAGCATTAGCTACCAACCAACTTGCTTTTTGGAAATCAAAATCACCTATGGAAGTTATTTTCCTGAACAAGATGGCTCATACATGGGTTTCCTGTCTTGCTAATACTTCGGTGTGATGCTGAATGGCAAATACATGTAGGCTAAAGTAGACTAACTCACATCCACTCCCATCCACTACATTTTATGTAGGATCAGGACCAGCCCCTGGCCATGTTACTGATCCTATATAATAGTATATGCCATTTAGCAGACACTTTTATTTTATGTATGGGTGGTCCCGGCAATCAGAAAAATTACTAGTGCCATGCTCTACTAACGGAGCTACAAAGGACCACCTACCAGCACTCCTGCTGTGAGAAGCTTGATCCATTTGGTCCCTGATTCCATTCTGTCAACCGCTACTGTGCACCTCAGCAGCAGCTTGAGCAATATTCCTTGTGGCCCATTTCTGGGGCCAAAACGCCACAGGAGTTTAAACAGACAGTTTATTCTCATTGGAGTCATTGTTGTGTGAGGCATCAGTCAGGTGACTCTAAGATAATGATGATGAAAAGATGCAGAGCTGCTAATTACAGTGACTGATCTTCACTTTGCTCCCAGCATGGTCCCCGTCCACCCTGTTGGATGATAATGGTACCTGAGGTAGTTACCACGGTAGACCGGATTGATTTACACTCTCAGCGATGCGCCGACCCACCCGAGAGGGTATGTGCGTGTGTACGATCTCGGGCCGAGAGGGGTGGTTTCCATCACCGCTCCGCTCGCTCACTGCCAAAGGATCCTTCTCTCTGAGATAAGTGGAGAGGTACAATGAAGCCTCATCAGGCAGAGGTGGGAGTCTCATACCTTGTTTCCTCTTCAAAAGGTAATCAAGGAAGGGGATAATCAAAATTTGGGCTCATGCTAGTCATGTTGAACAACAAAGAGTACGCCTTGGGCCCTGTGCTTTTTTCTCCACTTCAAAGTTTTCAAAGAATGAGATTTGTTACACCCTATGTAAATTCAGGACAGTTTTTTTTCTCTATATTGATTTGGGATGCTTGATCTCACCAGCTGCATATAACAAGTTATAACTGATTTACAATTTTAAACTCTGAGGGAAAATATTATTTTCAAGCGTAATTTGGAAGATCTCATTTCCCCTCATCTCCAACAAAAGACCTGGACCTTTTGAATAATTCACTAAGTTCAATCATATGTAGGCCTTGGCCTGAACAAGTGTCCCAGCCACCGTGAATCTGAAAGTGTATCTGAAATGAATGCAGCAGAGTTTTTTAAAAATCATTTTAGATGTAGGCTATTTCAGTAAACTGCTTAATTCATTTCACACACACTTTATATTTCACAGAATGCAGCAGACTGCCCCACACTGCTGAATTCCGCCTCCCCATAATGCCAGCAGTGTCTATATTGACACCTCACACTTAGATGTAATGTGTCCTGTCCTGCTGTTTGCATGCACTGTTCGGCTCTCCAGGTTGTGTTCTCTGGCCAGGTTAAACAACTGCCATCTCCCTGTAAAATAATAGTTCATCTGGGGAGAGGATGGGGGGGGGAGTATGAGCCAGAGCCATAACCATGCTGTTAGAGACATAACGTAACAGTTAAATCCAAAGAGGCAGTATGCTGTACAGTATACCCCACCACCACTACGCTATGGAAATGAGCACAGTGTACATTTAAAAGCGGTGGGATGGAACTCTGTCTTGTCCTGAAATGTCAACCTTCAATATAATTTATTCTCTGTCAATGTGTGTTTATTGTGTTCTACCGACTTTTTACATTTGAAAAATATTAGTCATATTGCAGGCGCTCTTATCCAATGCCACTTAGTATATTCATCATAAGGTAGCTAGGTGAGACATAAAAATAAATAAATAGAGTCGCACACTCTATATACAAGCTCCCAGTAATTTATCGAGTAAACCACCAACGTTTCGGCATCACTGTGGCTTCTTCATGGTGAGACATCCACATATCTGCGTCATTGTTCCTCAATAAAGCAGCTATCTGTAAAGTCAGTGCTAGTTAGGAAAGTCAAATGTGTGAGTGTGACCTCAAGGCTCATTGTTGGTGACCCTGGTCAGAGTAGTGCACTAAATCATTGTTGGTGACCCTGGTCAAAGTAGTGCACTAAATCATTGTTGGTGACCCTGGTCAAAGTAGTGCACTAAATCATTGTTGGTGACCCTGGTCAAAGTAGTGCACTAAATCATTGTTGGTGACCCTGGTCAAAGTAGTGCACTAAATGATTGTTGGTGACCCTGGTCAAAGTAGTGCACTAAATCATTGTTGGTGACCCTGGTCAAAGTAGTGCACTAAATCATTGTTGGTGACCCTGGTCAAAAGTAGTGCACTAAATCAGGAATAGAGTACCATTTGGGACATTCTACATGTCTCTGCAAAATGTTTCTGCTGTGTGCTCTACACTGGAAGCAAGATAACCAGTAGGGAGGTGTTCGGCCTGTTATAGAACACCACCATCATTACTTTGGACTGGGAACAACGATGTGAAGGAACTGATTACCTACCTCTATTTCAATGTATTCTGAGATTTGTTTTTTCTCTTGGGCCTTCGAAGGAAATAGGCCTCTGAAATTGTCAAGGTACTTTATTGAGAGTGATTGTGACTCATTGCCACATACACACACACACACACATGCACGCACCATGCACACACATGCACACGACTCATGTCAGTTGATGCATATAACAGTTGCGTTGCATCATCTGCATAAATCAAACTGTCCTCCATAATTTATACACCACATTAAATATGAAGGTAAAGCTATATGTATATAAGTACCTGCCAATCAATAAATGACCAGCTCTTCAGCAGGGTTTTCCCCTGTATTTACTCAACCTGTTCTAGAAAACACCAGCTTTTAACCTTTTGACTCGTTTGACCTTGATGCTAAGAAAACGCGGAAGAACTCTGATGGAAAAAGAAGGATAACTCATGGAATCTTTTCCCCCCAATGATGATGACATTTGCTTACACAAGACAAGCCTGGCCTAGATAATTTAGTTGGCCCATTTCCAAGTCAATGAAACCATGATCATCATCACATTTAGATAGTAGTAGATTATGTTGACGGGGGAGATTTTTCTGTTTACCTGGATATGATAACACGGTTATAAACATAATCGAATGTACTTGATGATATTAACATACTGTATTTACTTACGTTTCAGTACAATGAATTCAATGAGGACCTCCCATTCTTCCCCAGTAGCCACTGAAACAAGACAGGAATTTCTTCCCCAGGTCTTTCAGAATCTGATTCTGTATTTTCACACAAACTCGGCAGGCCTGACAATCATGGCATTGTAGGCTAAGATTAACAGGGTGGGTTGGTGAACCACAACAGGGGGTTGAGTCATGGCTCGCCACTCTTATAGCCATTTCCTGTAGTCAAATGACCTAGTGGCCACATAGGTGGAATGTTATTCATATTTGTTCCTAATTTCCTAATTAATTAAATGTTTGTTTTTTCTACGCTGAATGTCCAGGGTTTCTATGCCAAATGATTTTATTATATTTCAGTCTGTAATGTATATAAAGGGAATGGAATGGGGATATCTAGTCAAATGTGTCTTTCTGCATTTAAATCCAGGATTTTTGGTTACTGGCCCAAAGCTCCTATCCGCCAGGCTACCTCACTATTGGGATGTAAACTCAAAACTATATTTGACATGGTACATGGGTCTTCTTTTTTTAAGCCCATAACCATGTGTGTGAGGTGTATACTTTTGTTTTAAAGTAGATTTGTTTAAGACGACCAAGAAACACTCTGTGTGACCCTGATTTTGCCCATTGCAGTAAAAGGTTAAACAATGACTGAATGTGCATCCCAAACGCTCACAAGAAGTGCACTATGTAGGGAACAGGGTGCCATTTGGAACACGGAAGGTAGACCTTTAACAGAGGAGATCAGTGTATCAGTGTTTTGCTCTTTCTTTCGGCTTTGGTGGTGAACCGTAGAAGACTATCTGAAGTATAATGTCTTCTCATCTCTTCACAGCAAAGACAGGGAGCAGAGACCACGCTGAGATGATCTGAGTCACATGGCTTTTCTCTTTCTCTCGCTCTATCATTCTATCGCTCTCTGTCTCTCTCTCACACACACACACACACACACACACACACACACACACACACACACACACACACACACACACACACACACACACACACACACACACACACACACACACACACACACACACAAACTCTCTGCCATTTCCCTCTCCATTTTCTCTCCTCTCTCTTCACTCTTGCTCTCTCTCTCTCCAGCACTCCCCTCTATCTAGTTTGAAGTTTTAATGCACAAGTACAGTGAAATGCAAACTCCAACCCCAACAATGCAGTAACCAATTACAATACAAAAATAACAAGGTAGAACAAAAACACACAAGCTATAAAAATAAGAAATAAGAAGAACACGATAAAGTAAGTAAGCTGTATACAGGGTCAGTTCACAGTCAGTTCCAATACAATATTTACAATGTGCAGTGATACTGGATCGATAGAGGTAGATACATTACATCACCAAAAGTATGTGGGCACATGCTCATCAAACATCTCATTCCAAAACCATGGGTATTACAGTTTTTTCAGATTGCTTACACACTAAAATTAAAAGTAGTACACTATTAGCAAAACCTTACACTCAAGAAGCAAAACATCAGCCCATATTTGCACAACTATAAGCACATTGTCAACCTCACACTTGTTGCAAAACTCTACATACAGTGATTTGCAAAACACTAAACACACTTAACATACATTACACACAAAAATCTATCATGAAGTCACGTCCT
Source organism: Oncorhynchus masou masou (assembly GCF_036934945.1). Lineage (NCBI taxonomy): Eukaryota > Metazoa > Chordata > Actinopteri > Salmoniformes > Salmonidae > Oncorhynchus > Oncorhynchus masou. The sequence continues at coordinate 20,694,125 of NC_088223.1, forward strand.
TGCAATACCAAAGCACTGACTGTCAAATTACCACACCGTCCAACCAATTGGTTCAACACAGTCATCAAGTGTGCAAACACTCGTTTGCTTAATTGTAGACACACCAATCAGGTGTATAAGCACTATTAAAAGCAGCAGGTGAGTTCATCGGTCTTCAAACACAATGGAAAGAGTCAGAGAAAGAGTAAGACGAGGAGGAGGAGGACGACGAGGATGAGGAGAACAAGGAGGACGAGGAAGAGGAAGATAAGAAGGTGCTCAAAGAGGACCGAATCTGACAAATGAGATCCGCGCAACATTGGTTGACCACGTTGTCAGCCACGGCCTGACGCTGAGGGAGGCTGGACTGCGAGTACAGCCAAATCTAAGCCGATATACAGTGGCAAGTGTGATGAGAACATTTCGACTGGAAAATAGGTATTGTAAAAATATCATCATATCAAAAACATCTGCACGGTTTCAGTAACTGCTTACAGTTCTGTATTCTATGCACTATCAGCACTTCTGTTACTTTTTCCTGTGAAATTACTGTACTATTGTATACTGGGTTTTTCTCTACACAGGATTGAGGGTCAGGGACGACAAGGGGGAAGGCCTCCTATGTTCACAGAACAGCAAGAGAGGGAGATAGTAAACATGGTTTTGGCCAACAATGCTATAACACTCAAGCAGCTCCAAGCTAACATTGTCAATAACCACGCCATTTTCAACCATATCCATCAGGTCTCAACATCAACACTGGCACACATCCTAAAAAAACATGTTCAAATGAAGTAAATTTATCGTTTGCCTTTCGAGCGCAATTCTGAAAGGGTGAAACGACTGCGGCATGATTATGCAGAGGTATTTATTCACTTTAGCAGTGTGATCTTGCAAACTGTCTCATAATCTTGTACTGTAATGTAATATGTATACTAGATCTACACTGAACTAACACAATTTTGCCTGACACTGTTTTTCAGAGAGTTTTACGAATGGATGGAGAGGAGATCCAGCATGAGTTAATTTACGTAGATGAGGCTGGGTTCAACCTAACGAGAACACGAAGGAGGGGAAGAAACATCATTGGCCACAGGGCTTTAGTCAATGTCCTAGGGCAACGTGGGGGTAATATAACACTCTGTGCAGCCATTACACAGAATGGGGTCCTCCACCGCCATGCCCATATGGGCCCTTACAACACAGCACTCATACTTACATTCTTGGACCAATTGCACAACATAACAGCAACAAATCAAATCGATCATATGCAATACATTGTTGTCTAGGACAATGTGTCTTTCCACCGCTCTGCTCTGGTTCAGAACTGGTTTCAGCAACATCCACATTTCACCGTCCTATATCTTCCACCATACTCTCCATTCCTCAACCCTATAGAAGAGTTTTTCTCGGCATGGCGGTGGAAGGTATATGATCTCCGTCTCCAGGCTGAGGTACCCCTCATCCAAGCCATGGAGGAGGCCTGTGACCAGATGGAGGTAGCAGCAATGCAAGGATGGATTCGTCATTCAAGACGTTTCTTTCCAAGGTGTCTTGCTAATGACAACATTGCCTGCGATGTTGATGAAATTCTCTGGCCAGATCCAGCTAGGCGAAGAGACAATGTCTAGTTATTTATTTTTTAGAACTTACAATACGTAAAGTGACGTTTAGTTACAGTATCATGAATCTCCATCATCAACATTTTGGGCGTGTTGAGAAATAAATGAGTTTCTTCAGTCTGCAACATTGGTCTTGTGTAGTGTTTGGTGAATTTACATTATATTTGTACTTTGTTGATAGTAGCCTACTCTAATCATAGGGAAGTAGAAGTGCTAAAAGTGTTTTAGGTTTATCACAGCAGAGTGTAACTCGTGCAAACGGAGTATAGTAATGTGAAACATGTGTGTTTCATATGGTAACAAAGTGTGGTTTAAAAAAAAGTGTATAGTTTTTACAAGAGTGTTTAATTTTGCAAAGGATCTGTAGTGTTTTGCTAATTGGGTGTGTGGTTGTGCTAATTGTGTGTAGTGTTTTGAAAACATGGGCCCTGTTTTGAAAATCGTGCTTAAGCAATCAAAAAAAACTGTAATATTGAGGTAGTCCCCCAGTTGCTGCTATTACAGCCTCCACTCTTCTGGGAAGGCTTTCCACTAGATGTTAAAACATTGCTGCAGGGACTTGCTTCCATTCAGCCACAAGAGCATTCTTGCGGTCGGGTACTAATGTTGGGTAATTAGGCCTGGCTCACAGTCGGCATTCCAATTCATCCCAAAGGTGTTCAATGGGGTTGAGGTCAGGGCTCTATGCAGGCCAGTCAAGTTCTTCCACACCGATCTCGACAAACCATTTCTGTACGGGACCTCACTTTGTACACGAGGGGCATTGTCATGCGGAAACAGGAAAGGGCCTTCTCCAAACTGTTGCTACAAATGTGGAAAAACAAAATAGCCTATAATGTCACTGTATTATGTTAAGATTTCCCTTCAGTGGAACTAAGCTGCCTAGCCAAAACCATGAAAAACAGCCCCAGACCATTATTCCTCCTTCACCAAACTTTACAGTTGGCACTGTGCATTGGGGCAGGTAGCGTTCTCCTGGCATCCGCCAAACACAGATTTCTCCGTCAGACTGGCAGATGGTGAAGCGTGATTCATCACTCCAGAGAACGCGTTTCCACTGCTCCACAGTCCAATGGCGGCAAGCTTTACACTACTCCAGCCGTAGCTTGGTATTGTGCATGGTGATTTTAGGCTTATGTGTGGCTGCTCGGCCATGCAAACCCATTCCATGAAGCTCCCAACGACACAGTTATTGTGCTGACTTTGCTTCCAGAGGCAGTTTGGAACTTGGTATTGAGGGTTGCAACCGATGATAGTTTTATGAGCTACGCACTACAGCACTTGGCAATCCCATTCTGTTTTTGTGGCCTACCACTTCACAGCTGAGCTGTTGTTGCTCCTTGACATTTCCACTTCACAATAAGAGCACTTAGCCGGGCACTTAGCCGGGCAGAAATGTAATGTTGGAAAGGTGGCATCCTATGACCGTGCCACGTTGAAAGTCACTGAGCTCTTCAGTAAGCTGTCTGAAATAGCGTATGATGTGTGATTTTTTTTTATTTTACCTTTATTTAACTAGGCAAGTCAGTTAAGAACAAATTCTTATTTTCAATGACGGCCTAGGAACAGTGGGTTAACTGCCTGTTCAGGGGCAGAACGACAGATTTGTACCTTGTCAGCTTGGGGATTTGAACTTGCAAACTTTCGATTACGAGTCCAACGCTTTAACCACTAGGCTACCCTGCCGCCCCACTAATTTGAAGGGGTGTCCACATACTTTTGTATATATAGTGTATGTATAGGGGTAAGGTCACTAGGCATCAGGATACAGTGGCTTGCGAAAGTATTCACCCCCTTGGCATTTTTTTCTATTTTGTTGCGTTACAATCTGGAATTAAAATAGATTTTTGAGGGGTTTGTATCATTTGATTTACACAACATGACTACCACTTTTTGAAGATGCAAAATATGTTTTATTGTGAAATAAACAAGAAATAAGACAAAAAAACAGAAAAGTTGAGCGTGCATAACTATTCACCCTCTCAAAGTCAATACTTTGTAGATCCACCTTTTGCAGCAATTACAGCTGCAAGTCTCTTGGGGTATGTCTCTATAAGCTTGGCACATCTAGCCACTGGAATTTTTGCCTATTCTTCAAGGCAAAACTGCTCCAGCTCCTTCAAGTTGGATGGGTTCCGCTGGTGTACCGCAATCTTTAAGTCATACCACAGATTCTCAATTGGATTGAGGTCTGGGCTTTGACTAGGCCATTCCAAGACATTTAAATGTTACCCCTTAAACCACTCGGGTGTTGCTTTAGCAGAATGCTTAGGGTCATTGTCCTGCTGGAAGGTGAACCTCCGTCCCAGTCTCAAATCTCTGGAAGACTGAAACAGGTCTCTCAAGAATTTCCCTGTATTTACCGCCATCCATCATTCCTTCAATTCTGACCAGTTTCCCAGTCCCTGCCGATGCTGCCATCACCATGCTTCACTGTGATGCTATTCTCGGGGTGATGAGAGGTTTGCTCCAGATATAGCGTATTCTTCGATGGCCAAAAAGCTACATTTTAGTCTCATCTGACCAGAGTACCTTCTTCCATATGTTTGGGGAGTCTCCCACATGCCTTTTGGCGAACACCAAACATGTTTGCTTATTTTTTTCTTTAAGTATTGGCTTTTTCTGGCCACTCTTCCGTAAAGCTCACCTCTGTGGAGTGTACGGCTTAAAGTGGTCCTATAGACAGATACTCCAATCTCCGCTTTGGAGCTTTGCAGCTCCTTCAGGGTTATCTTTGTTCTCTTTGTTGCCTCTCTGATTAATGCCCTCCTTGCCTGGTCTTTGAGTTTTGGTGGGGGGCCCTCTCTTGGCAGGTTTCTTGTGGTGCCATATTCTTTTCATTTTTTAATAATGGATTTAATGGTGCTCCATGGGATGTTCAAAGTTTCAGATATTTTTTTATAATCCAACCCTGATGTTTACTTCTCCACAACTTTGTCCCTGACCTGTTTGAAGAGCTCCTTGGTATTCATGGTTCCGCTTGCTTGGTGGTGTTGCAGACTCTGGGGCCTTTCAGAACAGGTGTATAATAACTGAGATCATGTTACACTTAGATTGCACACAGGTGGACTTACTAAACTAATTATGTGACTTCTGAAGGTAATTGGTGGCACCAGATCTTATTTAGGGGATTCATAGCAAAGGGGGTGAATACATATGCACGCACCACTTTTCTGTTGGGTTTTTTTGTTACATTTTTTGAAACAAGTAATTTTTGTCATTTTACTTCACCAATTTGGACTATTTTGTGTATGTTCATTCCGTGAAATCCAAATAAAAATCCATTTAAATTGTAGGTTGTAATGCAACAGAATATGAAAAAAATGTCAAGGGGGGTGAATACCTTTGCAAGGCACTGTACTGGGCTGTATGCACTGCCCTCTGTAGCACCATGCAATCGAGGGCGGTGCTATTGCCATACCAAGCAGTGATGCAGCCAGTCAAGATGCTCTCAATGGTACAGATGTAGAACGTTTTGCGGATTTGAGGGCCCATGCCAAACATTTTAAACCTCCTGAGGGGAAAGAGGCACTGTCGCGTCTTCTTCACGACTATGAGCACATGTGTGAACCATTTAAGTTCTTAGTGATTTGGACACCAAGGAACTTGGAAGTTCTAAACCTGCTCAAATGCAACCCCCCGTTCCTTTGCCACGATCTGCTTCATGGTCTTACTGACGTTGACGGAGGGGATGTTGTTCCGGCCCCACACTGCCAGGTCACTGACCTCCTCCCTGTAGGCTGTCTCATCATCGCCGGTGATCAGGCCTACCACCGTCGTGTCATCAGCAAATTTTATGATGGTGTTGGAGTGCGTGACCATGGGTGAACAGGGATTACAGGAGGGGACTAAACACACACCCCTGCGGGCCCCTCGTGTTGTGGGTCAACATGGTTGAGGTGATGTTGCCTATCCTCAACACCTGGGCTTGGCCCGATAGGAAATCTAGGATCTAGTTAAAGAGGGAGGTGTTCGGTCACCGGGTCCTAAGCTTAATGATGAGCTTGGAGTGGACAATTATGTTGAACTCTGAGCTGTAGTTGATGCATTCTCACATAGGTATTTCTCTTATCGAGGTGGGTGAGTGCTGTGTAGAGTGCAATTGAGATTGCATCGTCTACGGATCTGTTGGGGAGGTACAGTGCCTTGCGAAAGTATTCGGCCCACTTGAACTTTGCGACCTTTTGCCACATTTCAGGCTTCAAACATAAAGATATAAAACTGTATTTTTTGTGAAGAATCAACAACAAGTGGGACACAATTATGAAGTGGAACGACATTTATTGGATATTTCCAACTTTTTTAACAAATCAAAAACTGAAAAATTGGGCGTGCAAAATTATTCAGCCCCCTTAAGTTAATACTTTGTAGCGCCACCTTTTGCTGCGATTACAGCTGTAAGTCGCTTGGGGTATGTCTCTATCAGTTTTTCACATCGAGAGACTGAAAATTTTTCCCATTCTATTGTAGATTTTGCTTTATGTTTTGGATCATTGTCTTGTTGGAAGACAAATCTCCGTCCCAGTCTCAGGTCTTTTGCAGACTCCATCAGGTTTTCTTCCAGAATGGTCCTGTATTTGGCTCCATCCATCTTCCCATCAATTTTAACCATCGTCCCTGTCCCCGCTGAAGAAAAGCAGGCCCAAACCATGATGCTGCCACCACCATGTTTGACAGTGGCGATGGTGTGGTCAGGGTGATAAGCTGTGTTGCTTTTACGCCAAACATAACATTTTGCATTGTTGCCAAAAAGTTCAATTTTGGTTTCATCTGACCAGAGCACCTTCTTCCACATGTTTGGTGTGTCTCCCAGGTGGCTTGTGGCAAACTTTAAATGACACTTTTTATGGATATCTTTAAGAAATGGCTTTCTTCTTGCCACTCTTCCATAAAGGCCAGATTTGTGCAATACACGACTGATTGTTGTCCTATGGACAGAGTCTCCCCCTCAGCTGTAGATCTCTGCAGTTCATCCAGAGTGATCATGGGCCTCTTGGCTGCATCTCTGATCAGTCTTCTCCTTGTATGAGCTGAAAGTTTAGAGGGACGGCCAGGTCTTGGTAGATTTGCAGTGGTCTGATACTCCTTCCATTTCAATATTATCGCTTGCACAGTGCTCCTTGGGATGTTTAAAGCTTGGGAAATCTTTTTGTATCCAAATCCGGCTTTAAACTTCTTCACAACAGTATCTCGGACCTGCCTGGTGTGTTCCTTGTTCTTCATGATGCTCTCTGCGCTTTTAACGGACCTCTGAGACTATCACAGTGCAGGTGCATTTATACGGAGACTTGATTACACACAGGTGGATTGTATTTATCATCATTAGTCATTTAGGTCAACATTGGATCATTCAGAGATCCTCACTGAACTTCTGGAGAGAGTTTGCAGCACTGAAAGTAAAGGGGCTGAATAATTTTGCACGCCCAATTTTTCAGTTTTTGATTTGTTAAAAAAGTTTGAAATATCCAATAAATGTTGTTCCACTTCATGATTATGTCCCACTTGTTGTTGATTCTTCACAAAAAATACAGTTTTATATCTTTATGTTTGAAGCCTGAAATGTGGCAAAGGGTTGCAAAGTTCAAGGGGGCCGAATACTTTCGCAAGGCACTGTATGCAAAGTGGAGTGGGTCTAGGACGTCTGGGAGGATGGAGTTGATGTGTGCCATAACCAGCTTCTCAAAGCACTTCATGATTACAGATGACAGGGCTACAGGGTGGTAGTCTTTGTGGCATGAAGCCTTAGAGTTCTTGGGAACAGGAATGCTGGTGGTCATCTTAAAACATGTAGGGATTACAGACTGGAACCAGGAGAGGTTGAAAATGACCGTGAATATGCCTGCCAGCTGTTCTGTGCAAGCTCTGAGAACCCGACCTGGAGTACCATGACTTAGGTGTTTAGTCATGAAAGATATTCCAATCAGGGCTAGCAAAGCAGTCCTGTAGCATGATCTCTGATTCTGGAGAGTCACAGGTACGTCCTGTTTTAGCTTCTGCTTGTAGAGAGTCATGATCTAATTTGCCGAATGGTTGACGAGGGAGGGCCTTGTGTGTTTGCTTGTGGGTAGAATAACAGTGGTCTAGTACTTTATTGCCCCTAGTAGAGAGGGAGACGTGTAGATGGAAGTTGAGCATTGTGTCTCTTAATGACGCGGCATTAAATACGCCGACAACCAGAAAAGCAGCCTCTGGATGTAAGTCTTCCTGGTTATAGCCTCGTTAAGTGACAGCTTGTTATTTTTCTTGTCCTCTAAACTCCCCTTTTTTTCTGTTTATACTAATCTGTTCTGACAGTCTATCTCTTCATCACACCTGGCTCACACTCTGCTCTTCCCTTGTTTATCAACCAGTCTCATCATCTGCTGTATGTGGTTGTGCAGTTATCACCCTGTAATGAGTCCTATGTGTAGCTGGTGTAGAGAGTCAGGCGCAGGACAGCAAATATGAGTAATCTACATACTTTTACTCAAAATGTATAATATACAAAGTAACAAATACACGCACACCACGACAGGCCGAAAATACAATAAAACAATCACTCACAAAAAACCATGGGGGAACAGAGGGTTAAATAATGAAACAGTAATTGTGGGATTGAAATCAGGTGTGTAAAACAAAGACAAAACAAATGGAAAATGAAAAGTGGATCGGCGGTGGCTAAAAGGCAGGCCAAACAAGGAGACACACCCAGTCTCATCATCTGCTGTATGCTGCTGTGCAGTTATCACCCAGTCTCATCATCTGCTGTATGCTGTTGTGCAGTTATCACCCAGTCTCATCATCTGCTGTATGCTGTTGTGCAGTAATCACCCAGTCTCATCATCTGTTGTATGCTGTTGTGCAGTTATCACCAAGTCTCATCATCTGCTGTATGCTGTTGTGCAGTTATCACCAAGTCTCATCATCTGCTGTATGCTGTTGTGCAGTTATCACCAAGTCTCATCATCTGCTGTATGCTGTTGTGCAGTAATCACCCAGTCTCATCATCTGTTGTATGCTGTTGTGCAGTTATCACCAAGTCTCATCATCTGCTGTATGCTGTTGTGCAGTTATCACCAAGTCTCATCATCTGCTGAATGCTGTTGTGCAGTGCTTACAGTAACATTACACAGTGATAGTGATGTTCTCCGTCTTCACTGTATTGAGTGTGCTCTGCTAAGTAGTCTGTGATGGTAGCTTATAAGCCTTTCTGTATAGTCGTCTGTTAGGGTATATGCTGAAAAAACTGGATTGTTTGGACTTAAAAAAAAGGATTCCCTATGTAGTCCATTGGCTCCACTTAATAACTGATGGATTCCCTAATATGACCAGCTCCATATGGGCCTTGGTCAAAAGTAGTGCACTACTTATGGAATAGGGTGCCATTTTGGATGCAGCATATATATATATATATATATATATATATATATATATATATATATATATATATATATATATATATATATATATGTGCTGCTTCTGTCAGAGTGACTCATGAAGAGTGCCTGCTGCTTAGCCATGCTCCACAGCCTCCACTTAATACCTGATAGATTTCCCATTACGGCTCAGACAGCAGTGATGGAGCACCAGGTAAACCAGCCGTTTCCTCTCTCTCCTACTCTTACCACTGCTCTTTTGATCAACTCCCCGCCACTCAAGAGAATGAACGACGAGACTTCTACTACCATCCATGAGACAAATTAGTAGTTTAGTGTGGAAAGCTATATGGAAAATGGAAGCAAGGTTTTTCCTTCTTTGCTCACATCTGCCATTTAGCCAAAGCGTCAGCCCTAAGACTTACATGGTCCTTTGCAGATCAGTTGGTTGATCATGGGGCTTGTAACGCCAGGGTAGTGGGTTTGATTACCGGGACCACCCATACGTAAAATGTATGCTTTGGATAAAAGCAGCTGATAATTGGCTTATATTATTTTATCAGTGAGTGAACACATTTTCATATCGGTGGCTCCAACTGGAATCGAACCCACCACCCTGGCATAGCTAGTGCCATGCTCTACCAACTGAGCAACATAGAACCGGAAGGGAGGTTTTTCCTCCTTTGCTCTCCCTCTGGGCTCCTTTGCTCTCCCTCTGGGCTCCTTTGCTCTCCCTCTGGGCTTCTTTGCTCTCCCTCTGGGCTTCTTTGCTCTCCCTCTGGGCTTCTTTGCTCTCCCTCTGGGCTCCTCTGCTCTCCCTCTGGGCTCCTTTGCTCTCCCTCTTGGCTCCTTTGCTCTCCCTCTGGGCTCCTTTGCTCTCCCTCTGGGCTCCTTTGCTCTCCCTCTGGGCTTCTTTGCTCTCCCTCTGGGCTCCTCTGCTCTCCCTCTGGGCTCGTTTGCTCTCCCTCTTGGCTCCTTTGCTCTCCCTCTGGGCTCCTTTGCTCTCCCTCTGGGCTCCTTTGCTCTCCCTCTGGGCTCCTTTGCTCTCCCTCTGGGTTTCTTTGCTCTCCCTCTGGGCTTCTTTGCTCTCCCTCTGGGCTCCTCTGCTCTCCCTCTGGGCTCCTTTGCTCTCCCTCTTGGCTCCTTTGCTCTCCCTCTTGGCTCCTTTGCTCTCCCTCTGGGCTCCTTTGCGCTCCCTTTTTTATCAGTCCTCCATTAATGTCTATGGACATTTGAACTGTGGCATAGAGCACCATGCACAATGTCAGGCCATAATGCAAAGGAAGCATATCGTAATAGGGATGTATTTTGCGTTGATTTGACACTGAGTGGTGCCATGTAAAACCTAAGTGCTGTGTTTAGAGGTTGGTTTGCAGTGTGCTTGCCTGGCTGTCAGTCTGGTAGGGTTTGGCATGCGTCTGCTTGCTGTGTCCTGGCATGTTCAGACAGAGACGTGTATTGAGTGAGACCTCAAGTAATCGACACTTAGGCAGCAATTACAGATAAGAAGCCCATAAGAAGCCTAATTGTAGAGACTGAGGTGCTTGGGGATTTTCACTGGTTAAAGGGGAAATCTGGAATACAGAAAACAACAAAGAGGCCACCCAGCCACTTGTTTTGGTAAACAGTTCAGGGTTGGGGCCTTTAAGTGTACTGAACATCTGTGGACCAACAACAAAAGTCTTGCCTAACATAATATAGTCTACATATTTAATCCGATTTTGATTCCGAGGGAGGGAATCCTTTGGTGCAAAAAGGGTAGATTCAGCTGGATTAACGTTCATCACAGAGACTCAACTGGCCAGCTTCGAGTGGCCTGTCACGAATCATGTTGTCTCACGATGTGTGGAACCAGAAGATGACAGTGACATTGTTTGATGGGACCACACTGTGTGGCACACACGGCAAGCCAGGAACAGATATGGCTTCTGACTGCCGCCAAGGGTTTTCTTGTTCCCTCGGCTTAAGGTTATAACTGTCATCTGTCCACGGCGATAGAAGCTGAAAACAGACATGGTGCTATAGAGGAGGAGCTTGTTCATCACTCAACCTCACACTCTGGGCTCAGCGACTGGAGCCTGAAGAGATGAGTTCTCAGCTCTGTCTGTCCTCCTGTGGGATGAAGACATGGATTAGAAGTGGAGGATTCAGTCTCGTCCAGAGAAACTCTACTATCGTCTTCTTTCAAAGCAAAGGAGAGCGTAATTGGGGATATGGAAGGAGAGGACACAGAATCCCGACAGTCTGTGTCAGTCCATAGATTCAAACCAACAACCCTCTGGTTAAAAGCCTGCCTCTCTACCCTCAAGGCTACCGCTGCCTCCAAAAGTGGGAGTGCTGGGTAAATTGGGGACATAGAATGAGTTCAGAGTGCTCCCTCACTCCCTGAGATTACAGCTCCTCAGTTTGAAATTGAGGCACTGCAGATGTAGCAACGTTACGTCTACGTACCAGGTTCAGAAAGCTGTCAAGGACAGGTGGACTGCATACCTGCCTCTGGTACTCTCTCACACGCTAATCTCTGATGGATCTACATTCATGGAAAGGTCAGGTGAACCAACGAACAGTGATCCTCCTGGAATCATTCATGCAGCAGGCAGAGAAAGAGTGAGTTTCACTGGATACAGTAAATAGTCAGTCACGTTGCATTCTAGGCTGTCTACCAACCCCAACCCCCCCACTCCAATAATCACGCGCACAGGACAGAATGAAAGGAAGGTATTGTGCTCTGCTGAATGTGCTGAATGTGAGCGGAGTGTGTGTGTGTGTGTGTTTGTGCAGTGAGGCCTCACTGGAATGCGATGACGAGCGTACAACCGTATGGCACGCCAGCCCTCAGGTGCTTTGGGGACACAGCCTTCAGATGCCTATCTCCCCTTTCAGCTCTCACCGGAGAGGAGCGACACATTTAATGGACTTATGTTAACTAATGTTTCCATTAGGAAGATCATATGCATGGGAAGTAAACACACATGCATGTATGCTTATGCATGTCACGTTCAGGGATTATGAAGGCTTAATGAATGGTTTATGAAGGCTTTAGGCCACCCCCCATTCATGTAAGAGTACTGTAGTAGAATGCTTCCTTCGATCTCTGTCTCCTTGGCTCTGGAGGTCACCACGGTTTCACTGTGTTTACCGCTGCATTAATGTCAATTGATTGCTGTGCCAATTGAACAAAAAAAACATACGCCTTTTCTCTCAGTGCTGTGATGGGTCAGATCTGATAATACAGAGTGGAACAACTGCCTGCGACACACACACACACACACACACACACACACACACACACACACACACACACACACACACACACACACACACACACACACACACACACACACACACACATACACACACACACACACACACACACACACACACACACACACACACACACACACACACACACACACACACACACACACACACACACACACACACACTACAGGTTGACACTGGAGTGAAAATTCATTCCTGTCCCATCTTGTCCTGTAAATTACTTTCCTGTACTGTTCTATAACCCCGAGAACCTTTCTGTCCTGTGCAAATTTTTGAGCACAGACATATGGAGGCTATTGTGTTTGTTTAGGAAGTATTGATAATAATGTCATTAATGCATTATGTGACTGTGTGGTCCTCTTACCTATTATAGTTAAATGCACTGACTGTAGGCCAAAGTTGCTGTGGATAAGAACATATTCTAAATGACCTGGATGTAGATGGGTTAAGGCTGGAGGATGACAGAGACCCAGCAGGATGGTCTGCTCAGCACAGCACCGACATACATCTGTAGCTTACAGCTGAGCACTGTGCACATATGAACTTTTACAACACATTCACTTTTACAACATGAACATAAACATGAACAAAAACCTGAGCGGCAGTACTGTATAAGTCAATCTATTTGTATTTCACTCTTCACCTCATATTGCACGGGTTTAGTTAAATACTCAAACAATTGGGCTTGACTGTAAAGTTGTTGTGAGAATGAGCAGCTCTGCCGCTTCAGGCCACTCTCTGTTTGGTAGCCTATTTGATTAAACCGCAGCATTTTTTTACAAGCCGTGTACTCGGTTCCTTCTTTGTCAAAGACAACTCCATCAAATGTAGCCAAAAAAAATCGCTCTTTCCTTGAATCTAATGTTCATGTTAGGGATGGGTCCTTGGCTGCAACAAGACCTTGCAATTCCTCTGTTGAAGGCTTCATCGTTTAGCCTACTGATGTAGGTTGGCATCTGAGGTAGCCTATGGGCTGGCTACAACTGCAGTGAGGCGTGAGAGAGGGCTGGCTACAACTGGAGTGAGGCGTGAGAGAGGGCTGGCTACAACTGCAGTGAGACGTGAGAGAGGGCTGGCTACAACTGGAGTGAGGCGTGAGAGAGGGCTGGCTACAACTGCAGTGAGACGTGAGAGAGGGCTGGCTACAACTGCAGTGAGACGTGAGAGAGGGCTGGCTACAACTGCAGTGAGGCGTGAGAGAGGGCTGGCTACAACTGCAGTGAGACGTGAGAGAGGGCTGGCTACAACTGGAGTGAGGCGTGAGAGGGCTGGCTACAACTGCAGTGAGACGTGAGAGAGGGCTGGCTACAACTGGAGTGAGGCGTGAGAGAGGGCTGGCTACAACTGGAGTGAGGCGTGAGAGAGGGCTGGCTACAACTGGAGTGAGTCGTGAGAGAGGGCTGGCTACAACTGCAGTGAGACGTGAGAGAGGGCTGGCTACAACTGGAGTGAGGCGTGAGAGAGGGCTGGCTACAACTGCAGTGAGACGTGAGAGAGGGCTGGCTACAACTGCAGTGAGGCGTGAGAGAGGGCTGGCTACAACTGGAGTGAGGCGTGAGAGAGGGCTGGCTACAACTGGAGTGAGTCATGAGAGAGGGCTGGCTACAACTGGAGTGAGGCGTGAGAGAGGGCTGGCTACAACTGGAGTGAGGCGTGAGAGAGGGCTGGCTACAACTGGAGTGAGTCGTGAGAGAGGGCTGGCTACAACTGGAGTAAGGCGTGAGAGAAGGCTGGCTACAACTGGAGTGAGTCGTGAGAGAGGGCTGGCTACAACTGGAGTGAGGCGTGAGAGAGTGCTGGCTACAACTGGAGTGAGGTGTGAGAGAGGGCTGGCTACAACTGGAGTAAGGCGTGAGAGAAGGCTGGCTACAACTGGAGTGAGTCGTGAGAGAGGGCTGGCTACAACTGCAGTGAGACGTGAGAGAGGGCTGGCTACAACTGGAGTGAGGCGTGAGAGAGGGCTGGCTACAACTGCAGTGAGACGTGAGAGAGGGCTGGCTACAACTGGAGTGAGGCGTGAGAGAGGGCTGGCTACAACTGCAGTGAGACGTGAGAGAGGGCTGGCTACAACTGGAGTGAGGCATGAGAGAGGGCTGGCTACAACTGCAGTGAGACGTGAGAGAGGGCTGGCTACAATTGGAGTGAGTCGTGAGAGAGGGCTGGCTACAACTGGAGTGAGGCGTGAGAGAGGGCTGGCTACAACTGGAGTGAGGCGTGAGAGAGGGCTGGCTACAACTGGAGTGAGTCGTGAGAGAGGGCTGGCTACAACTGGAGTGAGGCGTGAGAGAAGGCTGGCTACAACTGGAGTGAGTCGTGAGAGAGGGCTGGCTACAACTGGAGTGAGGCGTGAGAGAGGGCTGGCTACAACTGGAGTGAGTCGTGAGAGAGGGCTGGCTACAACTGGAGTGAGGCGTGAGAGAAGGCTGGCAGTAGGGGGAAATTACCATTTATTTTTTTATAGATTTTTATAATGTAAACTATAATAGGCCTAGCCTACACAGTGGTTGTTATATGAAATGCTCCACACATGACTTACACTATATGGCCAAAAGTATGTGGACACCCCTTTAAATTAGTGGATTCGGCTATATTTCAGCCACACCCGTTGTTGACAGGTGTAAAGAATTGAGCACACAGCGATGCAATCTCCATAGACAAACATTAGCAGTAGAATGGCCCGTACTGAAGACCGCAGTGACTTTCAACATGGCACTGTCATTGGATGCCGCCTTTCCAACAAGTCAGTTTGTCAAATTTCTGAAAGTGCTGTAATTGTGAAGTGGAAACATCTAGGAGCAACAATGAAGCACGTAGCACGTAAAAATCATCTGTCCTCGGTTACAACACTCACTACCAAGTTCCAAACTGCCTCTGAAAGCAATGTCAGCACAATAACTGTTACAACACTCACTACCAAGTTCCAAACTGCCTCTGAAAGCAATGTCAGCACAATAACTGTTCGTCGGGAGCTTCATGAAATGGGTTTCCGTGGGCGAGCAGCCACACACAAGTATAATATCACCATGCGCAATGCCAAGCGTTGGCTGGAGTGGTGTAAAGCTCGCCGCCATCGGACTCTGGAGCAGTGGAAACTTGTTTTCTGGAGTGATGAATCACACTTCACCAACTGGCAGTCCGACGGACTAATCTGTGTTTGGTGGATGACAGGAGAACTCTACCTGCCTGAATGCGTAGTGCCAACTGTTACATTTGGTGGAGGAGGAATAATGGTCCAGGGCTGTTTTTCATGGTTGGGGCCAGGCCGCTTAGTTCCATTGAAGGGAAATCTTAACATGACAGCATACAATGACATTCTAGGCTATTCTGTGCTTCCAACTTTGTGACAGCAGTTTGGGGAAGGCCCTTTCCTGTTTAAGTATGACAATGCCTCCATTCACAAAGTGAAATCCATACAGAAAGGGTTTGTCGAGATCGGTGTGGAAGAACTTGACTGGCCTGCACAGAGCCCTGACCTCAATCCAATCGAACACCTTTGGGATGAGTTGGAATGTCAACTGCGAGCCAGACCTAATCGCCCAACATCAGTAATGAGATACTGGGTATTTTATGGGCACTGCACGCCTTTGAGTCTGCCCTCTCTCTGGAGCCATCCGTTGTGCAGCTGTCTTGTAATGCAGCCCAGAGCAATCTGGTCGCTGGTTCAAATCCCAAGCCAAGGAGGTGAGGCATTTGCCGATGTGCCCTGAAGCAAGGCACTTAACCCTAATTGCTCCTGTAAGACGCTCTGGATAAGAGTGTCTGCTAATTGACTAAAATGTAAATGTAAAAGTATGTGTGTACTGCGTAAGTAAAATTGTGTGTGTGTACTGTGTTAAGCAATAGTTCTACAGTCCTCCACCAGGCTCATCAGCCCAGTACCAGTCTGCCCATGCTGATAAGACGCAACCTCACTCTGCCCATCTTATCTTGTGCCCAGCTCCTTCTTACCGCTGATGTATTACTCTCAGTGTGTCACTTGTTTAGGAGATTATGGACTGCCACTACAGCCGCAGACTAGTGTCTTTGGAAGATGCAAGATGTCCATTTTCAGTTTTGAAAGTGAGAAGATTTTATGTTTACTTGCAAGGGATGTTCAAAGTTTACTGAATGCTAGGAGTTTCTTCTCAAATTCTTCCTCAATAAGTTGTTATAACTGAACTGAAAAAGCTCAATATGTTGGTAGTGGTGCGTTAACTGTGTGCTGCGCCTGTTGGTTTTAGGAGTTGTGTAAAGAGATTAAGCTCACAGTTCCTCCAGAGGATGGGAAATAAAACCTAGCGAGGCCTCACTCTGAGAGCTGAATGAAAGGTAGGCCTGTATGTTCACAGTAATTGTTAAGAATGCATGGACAGAGAGCACCACATGTGGCACGACTCCATTCAGCTCTGGTCAGTCTTTAAACACATGAAGAAGCTGCCATATTATATGAAGCTTGTTGTTGTAATTTAGTAAGGTTGAAACCCCTTTCTTGTCCTATTAGCTGACTCCATGACCCCTTCTTTGTCTCTGTAGCCAGTTCAATCAGCATGAAACGATTCAAGTATGTTTCCTGTATAATGGTTGTGGTTCATGCGGTGGGTTTTGCCTGCAGAGAGTAGAGGGTGGAGGGGAGTTTGTATGCCTGGCTGGCAGCCCGGTATGTTTCACTCACTTATGCTTTGTGTCGATAAAGTCCGCCCTGGTGTACAAGAGCAATAATTTTGTCTCAGAACCAGAAACCACCCCCATGGTTCTCATTAGCTCTGCTCTGAACAGGAAAGCCCCACGGGTTTGGTTCAGCTGTGGTCCGCACGTTAAACCACTGTGACTAGAGGTGTTTTGGCGGGAAAAATGAGTCTCTCTATAAACAGAGATACTGTCCTCAGTTGCAACACTCACTACTAAGTTCCAAACAGCCACTGAAAGCTACGTCAGCACAATAACTGTTTGTCGGGAGCTTCATGAAATGGGTTTGCATGGCCGAGCAACTGCACACAAGCCTAAGATCACCATGCGCAATGCCAAGCGTCGGCTCGAGTGGTGTAAAGCTCGTCGCAATTGGAGCAGTGGAAACATGTTCTCTGATGTGATAAATCACGCTTTACCATCTGGCAGCCTGATGGAAGAATCTGGGTTTGGCAGATGCCAGGAGAACGCTACCTGCCCCAATGCATAGTACAACTGTAAAGTTTGGTGGAGGAGGAATAATGGTCTGGGGCTGTTTTTCATGGTTTGGACTAGGCCCCATAGTTCCACTGAAGGGAAGTCTTAACGCTATAGCATACAATGACATTCTAGACGATTCAGTGCTTCCAACTTTGTGGCATATTTGTGGCATACTAATGGCCATGATTTGGAAAGAGATGTTCAACGAGCACGTGTATGTTTCCCATGCCAGAAAAGCCCCTTTGAATTGGAAAATTGAGAGGAGAGATGTGTTCTCTTACCCATAGACAGTAGCAGGGCAGGGGCCCTTGTGTAAATGTGTTCTCTCCTAAGCCTGACATACTGTCCCTGTTCCACTCTCTGATCTTAATTATCTGCCCTCTCCCTCGCTCGCTCTTTTTTCTCTTTTTTCTCTTTTTTCTCTTTTTTTGCTCTCTCTTTCTCTCTCTCTCTCTCTCTCTCTCTCTGGCTAGCGACCAGCGCACTGTACTGAGCCTCATCTGCTTGCAGACTATTTGGAATGAATTTGTTCTTCCATTAAAGTGCATATTCAGCACAACTTTCATCTTTTCGCCCCCATCCCCCTGCGAACAGAGCAGCCTCACCTCAGCAGCATCACATAGCAGCAGAAAGACCTGTGTTTCAAGGACACCTCGGTTCAGGTTCCAGAAAAAGAAGTCAAACCCTGCAGAAAACATTATATTGGTTTAAGTGATGAAAATAAAAGCATCCAGCCAGATGCCAGTTTTGGGACAATGTTCGATAACAATCTGTACCCAGGTCTTTTCTGCTACCTTAACCTGCCATATAATTAGATGAGATGGAAGAGGGTGGAGTTTCTGTGACAAAATGATGTCTGTGATGGTATGGGGACTGTGAGCTTTACAGCAGAGTGCAAAGCTACAGCCTTTGGTTACAGTAGTGTCTGTGTCACTGGCTAATTCATTTTAATGGCCTTTGTTTCAGTGGAGAAAAAGTGCTGCTTGTTACCAAGGTTTCAAAGCATCTTTTAATTACTGTGTTGATTAGTGCTCCTGTTTTTTAAATGCCTATCCCCCAATTAGAGACGCAATCAATCAATCAATCAAATGTATTTATAAATCCCTTCTTACATCAGCTGATGTCACAAAGTGCTGTACAGAAACCCAGCCTAAAAGCCCACACAGCAAGCAATGCAGGTGTAGAAGCACAGTGGCTAGGAAAAACTCCCTAGAAAGGCCAGAACCTAGGAAGAAACCGAGAGAGGAACCTAGGAAGAAACCTAGAGAGGAACCAGGTCTAAATCAGAGCCACCTATGAGGGGTGGCCAGTCCTCTTCTGGCTGTGACGGGTGGAGATTATAACAGAACATGGCCAAGATGTTCAAATGTTCATAGATGACCAGCAAGGTCAAATAATAATAATCACAGTGGTTGTCGCGGGTGCAACAGGTCAGCACCTCAGGAGTAAATGTCAGTTGGCTTTTCATAGCCGATCATTCAGAGTATCTCTACCGCTCCTGCTGTCTCTAGAGTTGAAAACAGCAGGTAGCACGTCCGATAGCACAATTGAGACTGGAGCAGCAGCATGGCCAGGTTAACTGGGGACAGCAAGGAGTCATCATGCCAGGTAGTCCTATTCAACTCTTACCCTACAAGGGCCGGAGCCTGCTGGTTTTCTGTTCTACTTGATATTTAATTGCACCTACCTGGTGTCCCAGGTCTAAATCAGTCCCTGGTTAGAGGGGAACAATGAAAACAATGCAGTCTAAACAGTCTTGCAGTCTAAACAGTCCAAACAGTCTACACAGCCTATAGTCATTAATCGTCCACAGTCTAAACAGTCTACAGACCATCCCTATTGTCATTATGTGACTGACTGGGGTGCAAACCTAAGTCTGCTGCAACCACCACAAGACAGTGTTAGCCCGTTGAGCTAAAGTAAATTTCCATCTACTCAACTAATGTATGCGATTGACCAAGTTGAGGAGACTAAACAGCGGAGTGAACCCTAGATACTGCAAGCTGTTATGGTCAAAACATCTAGACTCAATGGTTGCTAAAATAAGAAGAGGTCTGTCCATGGTAAGGCGTTGGTCTTCTTTCTTGACATCGACCAGACAGGTCCTACAGGCACTAGTTTTGTTGCACCTGGACTACTTCCCAGTTGTGTGGTCATGTGTGGGAAAGAGGAACATTCACTACCGTTCAAAAGTTTGGGATCACTTAGAAATGTCCTTGTTTTTGAAACTCGTCAGTCTATTCTTGTTCTGAAGAAATGAAGGCTATTCCATGCTGGAAATTGCCAAGAAACTGAAGATCTCGTACAACACTGTGTACTACTCCCTCTTGCTCAGCTGTGCACACAGTTCGGACACTCATCGGTACAACACAAGACATGCAATCTGAGGCCTCTACACAGTACCCAGCCCAGGTCCAGAACAAAGTCTGGGAAACGCACAGTATTAAATAGAGCCACTCTGCCAACTCTGGTAACTCAAAATAGCAATAAAACCAGATAAAATAACACCTTACAGCACAACGGGGTAAATGTGCTTGTCATTTAGAAGGCCGGGTTTCTATTTACACTGTAATTAGCTGTAATAGCAAAGCAGGCCTAGATCTAATTATTATTATGCCAGGTTCCTGTTTACAGACAGTCCCAGGCAGCCCTAACCCTGCCAGGTTCCTGTTTACAGACAGCCCCAGGTAGCCCTAACCCTGCCAGGTTCCTGTTTACAGACAGCCCCAGGCAGCCCTAACCCTGCCAGGTTCCTGTTTACAGACAGCCCCAGGTAGCCTAACCCTGCCAGGTTCCTGTTTACAGACAGCCCTAGGTAGCCCTAACCCTGCCAGGTTCCTGTTTACAGACAGCCCCAGGTAGCCCTAACCCTGCCAGGTTCCTGTTTACAGACAGCCCCAGGTAGCCCTAACCCTGCCAGGTTCCTGTTTACAGACAGCCCCAGTTAGCCCTAACCCTGCCAGGTTCCTGTTTACAGACAGCCCCAGGTAGCCCTAACCCTGCCAGGTTCCTGTTTACAGACAGCCCCAGGTAGCCCTAACCCTGCCAGGTTCCTGTTTACAGACAGCCCCAGGTAGCCCTAACCCTGCCAGGTTCCTGTTTACAGACAGCCCCAGGTAGCCCTAACCCTGCCAGGTTCCTGTTTACAGACAGCCCCAGGTAGCCCTAACCCTGCCAGGTTCCTGTTTACAGACAGCCCCAGTTAGCCCTAACCCTGCCAGGTTCCTGTTTACAGACAGCCCCAGGTAGCCCTAACCCTGCCAGGTTCCTGTTTACAGACAGCCCCAGTTAGCCCTAACCCTGCCAGGTTCCTGTTTACAGACAGCCCCAGTTAGCCCTAACCCTGCCAGGTTCCTGTTTACAGACAGCCCCAGGTAGCCCTAACCCTGCCAGGTTCCTGTTTACAGACAGCCCCAGGTAGCCCTAACCCTGCCAGGTTCCTGTTTACAGACAGCCCCAGGTAGCCCTAACCCTGCTAGGTTCATGTTTACAGGCAGCCCCAGGTAGCCCTAACCCTGCCAGGTTCCTGTTTACAGACAGCCCCAGGTAGCCCTAACCCTGCCAGGTTCCTGTTTACAGACAGCCCCAGGTAGCCCTAACCCTGCCAGGTTCCTGTTTACAGACAGCCCCAGTTAGCCCTAACCCTGCCAGGTTCCTGTTTACAGACAGCCCCAGGCAGCCCTAACCCTGCCAGGTTCCTGTTTACAGACAGCCCCAGGCAGCCCTAACCCTGCCAGGTTCCTGTTTACAGACAGCCCCAGGTAGCCCTAGCCCTGCCAGGTTCCTGTTTACAGACAGCCCCAGGTAGCCCTAACCCTGCCAGGTTCCTGTTTACAGACAGCCCCAGGTAGCCCTAACCCTGCCAGGTTCCTGTTTACAGACAGCCCCAGTTAGCCCTAACCCTGCCAGGTTCCTGTTTACAGACAGCCCCAGGCAGCCCTAACCCTGCCAGGTTCCTGTTTACAGACAGCCCCAGGCAGCCCTAACCCTGCCAGGTTCCTGTTTACAGACAGCCCCAGGTAGCCCTAGCCCTGCCAGGTTCCTGTTTACAGACAGCCCCAGGTAGCCCTAACCCTGCCAGGTTCCTGTTTACAGACAGCCCCAGGTAGCCCTAACCCTGCCAGGTTCCTGTTTACAGACAGCCCCAGGCAGCCCTAACCCTGCCAGGTTCCTGTTTACAGACAGCCCCAGGCAGCCCTAACCCTGCCAGGTTCCTGTTTACAGACAGCCCCAGGTAGCCTTAACCCTGCCAGGTTCCTGTTTACAGACAGCCCCAGTTAGCCCTAACCCTGCCAGGTTCCTGATTACAGACAGCCCCAGTTAGCCCTAACCCTGCCAGGTTCCTGTTTACAGACAGCCCCAGTTAGCCCTAACCCTGCCAGGTTCCTGTTTACAGACAGCCCCAGGTAGCCCTAACCCTGCCAGGTTCCTGTTTACAGACAGCCCCAGTTAGCCCTAACCCTGCCAGGTTCCTGTTTACAGACAGCCCCAGTTAGCCCTAACCCTGCCAGGTTCCTGTTTACAGACAGCCCCAGGTAGCCCTAACCCTGCCAGGTTCCTGTTTACAGACAGCCCCAGTTAGCCCTAACCCTGCCAGGTTCCTGTTTACAGACAGCCCCAGTTAGCCCTAACCCTGCCAGGTTCCTGTTTACAGACAGCCCCAGTTAGCCCTAACCCTGCCAGGTTCCTGTTTACAGACAGCCCCAGGTAGCCCTAACCCTGCCAGGTACCTGATTACAGACAGCCCCAGGCAGCCCTAACCCTGCCAGGTTCCTGTTTACAGACAGCCCCAGGTAGCCCTAACCCTGCCAGGTTCCTGTTTACAGACAGCCCCAGGCAGCCCTAACCCTGCCAGGTTCCTGTTTACAGACAGCCCCAGTTAGCCCTAACCCTGCCAGGTTCCTGTTTACAGACAGCCCCAGGTAGCCCTAACCCTGCCAGGTACCTGATTACAGACAGCCCCAGGCAGCCCTAACCCTGCCAGGTTCCTGTTTACAGACAGCCCCAGGTAGCCCTAACCCTGCCAGGTTCCTGTTTACAGACAGCCCCAGGCAGCCCTAACCCTGCCAGGTTCCTGTTTACAGACAGCCCCAGGTAGCCCTAACCCTGCCAGTTTCCTGTTTACAGACAGCCCCAGGTAGCCCTAACCCTGCCAGGTTCCTGTTTACAGACAGCCCCAGTTAGCCCTAACCCTGCCAGGTTCCTGTTTACAGACAGCCCCAGGCAGCCCTAACCCTGCCAGGTTCCTGTTTACAGACAGCCCCAGGCAGCCCTAACCCTGCCAGGTTCCTGTTTACAGACAGCCCCAGGTAGCCCTAGCCCTGCCAGGTTCCTGTTTACAGACAGCCCCAGGTAGCCCTAACCCTGCCAGGTTCCTGTTTAGAGACAGCCCCAGGTAGCCCTAACCCTGCCAGGTTCCTGTTTACAGACAGCCCCAGTTAGCCCTAACCCTGCCAGGTTCCTGTTTACAGACAGCCCCAGGCAGCACTAACCCTGCCAGGTTCCTGTTTACAGACAGCCCCAGGCAGCCCTAACCCTGCCAGGTTCCTGTTTACAGACAGCCCCAGGTAGCCCTAGCCCTGCCAGGTTCCTGTTTACAGACAGCCCCAGGTAGCCCTAACCCTGCCAGGTTCCTGTTTACAGACAGCCCCAGGTAGCCCTAACCCTGCCAGGTTCCTGTTTACAGACAGCCCCAGGCAGCCCTAACCCTGCCAGGTTCCTGTTTACAGACAGCCCCAGGCAGCCCTAACCCTGCCAGGTTCCTGTTTACAGACAGCCCCAGGTAGCCTTAACCCTGCCAGGTTCCTGTTTACAGACAGCCCCAGTTAGCCCTAACCCTGCCAGGTTCCTGATTACAGACAGCCCCAGTTAGCCCTAACCCTGCCAGGTTCCTGTTTACAGACAGCCCCAGTTAGCCCTAACCCTGCCAGGTTCCTGTTTACAGACAGCCCCAGGTAGCCCTAACCCTGCCAGGTTCCTGTTTACAGACAGCCCCAGTTAGCCCTAACCCTGCCAGGTTCCTGTTTACAGACAGCCCCAGTTAGCCCTAACCCTGCCAGGTTCCTGTTTACAGACAGCCCCAGGTAGCCCTAACCCTGCCAGGTTCCTGTTTACAGACAGCCCCAGTTAGCCCTAACCCTGCCAGGTTCCTGTTTACAGACAGCCCCAGTTAGCCCTAACCCTGCCAGGTTCCTGATTACAGACAGCCCCAGTTAGCCCTAACCCTGCCAGGTTCCTGTTTACAGACAGCCCCAGTTAGCCCTAACCCTGCCAGGTTCCTGTTTACAGACAGCCCCAGGTAGCCCTAACCCTGCCAGGTTCCTGTTTACAGACAGCCCCAGTTAGCCCTAACCCTGCCAGGTTCCTGTTTACAGACAGCCCCAGTTAGCCCTAACCCTGCCAGGTTCCTGTTTACAGACAGCCCCAGGTAGCCCTAACCCTGCCAGGTTCCTGTTTACAGACAGCCCCAGTTAGCCCTAACCCTGCCAGGTTCCTGTTTACAGACAGCCCCAGTTAGCCCTACCCCTGCCAGGTTCCTGTTTACAGACAGCCCCAGTTAGCCCTAACCCTGCCAGGTTCCTGTTTACAGACAGCCCCAGTTAGCCCTAACCCTGCCAGGTTCCTGTTTACAGACAGCCCCAGTTAGCCCTAACCCTGCCAGGTTCCTGTTTACAGACAGCCCCAGGTAGCCCTAACCCTGCCAGGTTCCTGTTTACAGACAGCCCCAGGTAGCCCTAACCCTGCCAGGTTCCTGTTTACAGACAGCCCCAGGTAGCCCTAACCCTGCTAGGTTCATGTTTACAGACAGCCCCAGGTAGCCCTAACCCTGCCAGGTTCCTGTTTACAGACAGCCCCAGGTAGCCCTAACCCTGCCAGGTTCCTGTTTACAGACAGCCCCAGTTAGCCCTAACCCTGCCAGGTTCCTGTTTACAGACAGCCCCAGGCAGCCCTAACCCTGCCAGGTTCCTGTTTACAGACAGCCCCAGGCAGCCCTAACCCTGCCAGGTTCCTGTTTACAGACAGCCCCAGGTAGCCCTAGCCCTGCCAGGTTCCTGTTTACAGACAGCCCCAGGTAGCCCTAACCCTGCCAGGTTCCTGTTTACAGACAGCCCCAGGTAGCCCTAACCCTGCCAGGTTCCTGTTTACAGACAGCCCCAGGTAGCCCTAACCCTGCCAGGTTCCTGTTTACAGACAGCCCCAGGTAGCCCTAACCCTGCCAGGTTCCTGTTTACAGACAGCCCCAGTTAGCCCTAACCCTGCCAGGTTCCTGTTTACAGACAGCCCCAGTTAGCCCTAACCCTGCCAGGTTCCTGTTTACAGACAGCCCCAGTTAGCCCTAACCCTGCCAGGTTCCTGTTTACAGACAGCCCCAGTTAGCCCTAACCCTGCCAGGTTCCTGTTTACAGACAGCCCCAGTTAGCCCTAACCCTGCCAGGTTCCTGTTTACAGACAGCCCCAGGTAGCCCTAACCCTGCCAGGTTCCTGTTTACAGACAGCCCCAGGTAGCCCTAACCCTGCCAGGTTCCTGTTTACAGACAGCCCCAGGTAGCCCTAACCCTGCTAGGTTCATGTTTACAGACAGCCCCAGGTAGCCCTAACCCTGCCAGGTTCCTGTTTACAGACAGCCCCAGGTAGCCCTAACCCTGCCAGGTTCCTGTTTACAGACAGCCCCAGTTAGCCCTAACCCTGCCAGGTTCCTGTTTACAGACAGCCCCAGGCAGCCCTAACCCTGCCAGGTTCCTGTTTACAGACAGCCCCAGGCAGCCCTAACCCTGCCAGGTTCCTGTTTACAGACAGCCCCAGGTAGCCCTAGCCCTGCCAGGTTCCTGTTTACAGACAGCCCCAGGTAGCCCTAACCCTGCCAGGTTCCTGTTTACAGACAGCCCCAGGTAGCCCTAACCCTGCCAGGTTCCTGTTTACAGACAGCCCCAGTTAGCCCTAACCCTGCCAGGTTCCTGTTTACAGACAGCCCCAGGCAGCCCTAACCCTGCCAGGTTCCTGTTTACAGACAGCCCCAGGCTGCCCTAACCCTGCCAGGTTCCTGTTTACAGACAGCCCCAGGTAGCCCTAGCCCTGCCAAGTTCCTGTTTACAGACAGCTCCAGGTAACCCTAACCCTGCCAGGTTCCTGTTTACAGACAGCCCCAGGTAGCCCTAACCCTGCCAGGTTCCTGTTTACAGACAGCCCCAGGCAGCCCTAACCCTGCCAGGTTCCTGTTTACAGACAGCCCCAGGCAGCCCTAACCCTGCCAGGTTCCTGTTTACAGACAGCCCCAGGTAGCCTTAACCCTGCGCCAGGTTCCTGTTTACAGACAGCCCCAGTTAGCCCTAACCCTGCCAGGTTCCTGATTACAGACAGCCCCAGTTAGCCCTAACCCTGCCAGGTTCCTGTTTACAGACAGCCCCAGTTAGCCCTAACCCTGCCAGGTTCCTGTTTACAGACAGCCCCAGGTAGCCCTAACCCTGCCAGGTTCCTGTTTACAGACAGCCCCAGTTAGCCCTAACCCTGCCAGGTTCCTGTTTACAGACAGCCCCAGTTAGCCCTAACCCTGCCAGGTTCCTGTTTACAGACAGCCCCAGGTAGCCCTAACCCTGCCAGGTTCCTGTTTACAGACAGCCCCAGTTAGCCCTAACCCTGCCAGGTTCCTGTTTACAGACAGCCCCAGTTAGCCCTAACCCTGCCAGGTTCCTGTTTACAGACAGCCCCAGTTAGCCCTAACCCTGCCAGGTTCCTGTTTACAGACAGCCCCAGTTAGCCCTAACCCTGCCAGGTTCCTGTTTACAGACAGCCCCAGGTAGCCCTAACCCTGCCAGGTACCTGATTACAGACAGCCCCAGGCAGCCCTAACCCTGCCAGGTTCCTGTTTACAGACAGCCCCAGGTAGCCCTAACCCTGCCAGGTTCCTGTTTACAGACAGCCCCAGGCAGCCCTAACCCTGCCAGGTTCCTGTTTACAGACAGCCCCAGTTAGCCCTAACCCTGCCAGGTTCCTGTTTACAGACAGCCCCAGGTAGCCCTAACCCTGCCAGGTACCTGATTAC